>NW_009952711.1:9419695-9420961 GCF_000747805.2 Chaetura pelagica
CCCTATTTTCATGGTACACTTAGTTTGCTCTAATAACTTTTATGCAACTCCCATTTCTTAGCTTAGGCCTTATTTTCTCACCTGAGATCTCTACAAACACATCACTAATTTAAGCCATACCCAGTTTTGCCTGGACAGGTAACGTCCTGCTGCCTGTTTCAACTAGGTGGAGAGATGGATGCTGAAATCAGGTACCAGTGGTACAATCATGTGTAAGAGGCTGTCAATGCTTTGTCCTTAGACACAGAGGGCAGCAGACAGCACAGTGATTACAGACCTCCAAACATTACCAGTGCCCAAACCTGGAAGGGCTTCACATCACAGTTTGTCTTCCACAGCAAATGTTAACTCATTCCTTTCTCCCACTTTATAATATGACAGTTACTCTGAATGTTTCTGTATTTATATATATATATATATATATAATTTCTTCTCTTTGCTATTACAAACAAATGACTATAATACTCTCTGGAAATACCTTTTTCTCCCACCCCAATAAAAATGCAGTAGACCTGACAGTGAGCAACACTGAGAGCCCTGCTGCAGCCAGCACAGGCTGCCTGTAAAGTGCTTGCCAGGTCCATGCGTCAGTTTCAGCTGAATTACAAATCCCAGGTGACCTTATGGCCAGGATCGAGCAGGATATCACAGAGCACATCTTCCCCAGAACCTGAGCACAGTCTAGAAATGCATTTACCAGGGTAAATAACCACATCTCATATTTATCTCAGCACGTGGTTCATAGGCAGTAAGATTTAAGCATACAGTGAATCCATCCTGCAATAACCAAGCAAACAACTGAGCCATTCTTTCAGTCTCTCTGGTCCATCTGCCCCTCCAAGAAGGAGGCAGTGGGTGGGAGGCAGTGCCTTGCTCAACCTGCAGCAGCAGAACAGCAGCTCTGGAGGCAAAACTGCCAGCTGGGCTTGGTTCTGATGCACAGCCTGAGCTGCTCACGTTCTGCACCATTGCAAGAGCTTTCATGGGTTAAAAGCTAATGGTATGTAATAATAGCTCTGGGGTGGATGAGCTCAACTCGAGCTGCTACATGGAAACACCAGAAATGAGACCTGCAAGGAGGAAACTGCAGCCTCGTTAGGAACGGTGCTGAAATGATGGGTAGATGAAATCGGAGAGCTGACAGACAGGCCTTGCGGTGCCAGAGCGAGTGCCCGGTGACCGGCAGGACGCCCCGGCTGCAGCAGCAGTGCCACCTGCCCGCGGGGTCCCCCCGGTCCCCCCTCACCCCTCCGGGTCCCTCCTCAC
>NW_009952711.1:9421271-9431344 GCF_000747805.2 Chaetura pelagica
GGGGCTGTGCGGGTTGGGGGGGGGGCTCGCCCCGCGCCCGCCCCCGCAAGAGGCCGCGGGTTCCCGGCCCCTCCCGGGGGTGGCACCGCCCGCTGCCCCCCGGGGGTGCTTCGTTCAGCTGCACCCCTTTTAGTGCCCCTCTTGCGCTGGTCCTTACAGGAGAGGGTTCCCTGTTTCCTTCTGTTGCAGGGGGCATCAGGGCTTTTAGTTGTTCGTATTTGTGGTTCGATGCTGTTTGTGCTGGGAGGCCTCAGCTCCAGGCACAGTCTGCAGCGCGCTGCCTTCTCCTGGAGAGTTAATCGTGTCCTTCCACAAACTGCTGGCTTACTGTCCTACCTGGCAAACCGTGGGTTTGTCCTGTCTATCCCATGTTTCTAGAGTTTTCCCTCCTTTCCTAGATGCTGTGCTCGAGGTAAACATTCATCTTTTTCCTCTCCTGTTCTCTTTTCTCATTTATAACACGGTTCTCCAATACTTGGGGTTTCTCTCTTAAGAGACACCAAGCCCTAAAGCCCCGGGCAGGCGGGCTGGCTGCCCCGCACAGCCCCGGGCCGGGACCCGGAGCCTCAGGAACCGGCAGCACTGGGATTCCTCTCACTCAGGGTGTCCGAAAGCCTCACCTGCTCTGATGGCTTATTCCAAGCACTAGAGATCTGTATTTCTAGTTGGATCTCATTCATATCAAGGGTTAAATTGAAATTTGTGTCTGTAACCTATTCAGTCAAGCTGGACAACTGCTCTTTTCTTGGTGAAGAAAATAAAGGTTCATTGAGTTCTTGGCTGTTGTTACATGTCTAGGTCTTCCTTCAGTTATTTGGCTTGTCAGCAGCAAATGCAGTAAGTGCGCTTTGTTTGGGTATAGATAGGCTAAATATTTGTATCTAATGTTTATTTTCACTACTATTCTTTCTTTCCTGTTATGTACTGATCTTGAAAAATGTCAGGAGTCTGCATCTTTTGGTTACTTTCACTGCTAAACAAATCCAAGGGCAATTTACAAGAGGTTTTGGCTTGTTTTGCAGCTAACATGCTGGTAAGTGAGGCAGCCTTTGCTATGGTGAGTTTGTAACTCAAGAAGCAGAAGGTATTTCACTGAGGAAGTTAAGAGAGGTAACCACAACAAGTGCTGGCTCATCTAGCAGCTGGTAACAGTGCAAGTTGCTTAATCCTGCTGAGATATCAGGTAAACATAAAAAAGTAAAAGGGGGGGGGAGAGCATCTGATAAAGGAATTAGTAATGGCAAAAAGGAGCAACAGAATATATTAAGGTTGGCTGTCTAGTTATTGAAAAACTGTGGTTTGACTTCTAGCACTCATTACAGTAAAAAAATGCGATGTATAATTCAGATAATATTCTCCTTCTTAAGGTGGGTCAAAGGTAAAGTTTCCACTTATTTTCAAGTGCAGGAATGAGCAAGGAATTTAAAGTTAATTGTCTCCAGTGAAATAAATAGTGTTTAGTAGCAAATTAGTGTGCAGGGAAAAGATACTGGGATTGGATTTTTTTCAGTGTGAGGAAACACAGGACACTTCTTAAGAGCTCATTTTGGAAAAATTCAGGTAATATGTTGGGCAAAGTAATGCTGGAAATAGCTGATCAAAATATACAAGTCTTAGTATCTGTTTATCTCTGACACACAGAGGGACAGTCATGCCCATACATATAAAGGTGCAAACAGTTGGAAGTAACAAAAATGAAAGGGGACATGTAAAATTGAAATAAAAGCACTCCATCTTTTAGCTAAATTCTTTTACAAAATGCTCAAACAAGCAAATGCAAGAGCATGAGAGAGAGATTTCTCAACAGAACATTTGTTAAATCTGTAAGTGCTTGAGGAGCCCTATACCTTTGTGTATTGAACTGATGAGAGATGCTAAGGGTAACTGTTAAAAGCAGAGACAGGCATTGCTTGAGGAAGAATGAAATTAATTCCTTTAGTGTTTCCAAAGAAGAATGGGGGCAGATGACAAAAACTGGCAGATTTCCCAGAGGACATTGAGGAATACTGAAGGGAATGAGACTTGTGCCAGGACATGTGATTAAGGAATATGAATAATATTTGAAGGCTGACAGGCCTAAAGACGAATTTCAAGGATGAAACAAGAGAGTTAAGACATCTTGCATTTAACAATTAATTAAAAAATATTAATACATATCAAAGAAGTGACAAGATACATATATTTTCAGAAGATACTATTTCCATGCTAAAATAGACTTCTATTTAACTGAAATAAACTGCAGTTCTACCTGAAATACAGAGTAATATAGATAAATAGTTCAGAAAGATTAAATAAAATAAATGGAGCTATTCCTTAACTCTGGGTACTCTAGTGGAATCACTTGCAGAACTACCTTTTGCAAAATAAACCAATTTTGGTTTTGTTTTTGGAAAAAGCCTACCTCTTTTGTGTGCCTTTATGTCCAGCTTTTGTGTTAACTGTTGGTGATCACCTTTGTCTATAGGCTTAAACTCTTAAGTTTAGAGAGTCCAGGAAAAAAAAGCAAAAAATACTTAGGATTTTACACATGCAGTTGAGGTTTCTGAGTTGTTTGCTCAGTGCATGTCAGCTTGGTTTATCAAAGTTACAGTTAAGTAAGTGCTTGCTTTATACAGGTCAGCAGCCAACTTTTTCTGGTTTCTAAAGCCCTCACCAAAATCACCCATGACGTGCTGTTGCAGACTTGGTTGGTGTAGTAAAAAGTAACCACATGTCTGTAATCCAGTAATTCATAATGAATGTTCTTGATGGTTTTCTCCTAGAATTTTTTACTCAGTCGTATTTTTTCCCCACTGAAAACAACACGTGTATATGTTTCCACCTAAGTGTCTATCTGGTAGTGAGACTGAGAGTTATGAGCATCTGTTGGAATTACTGCAGGAAATTCTGCCCCCCAGAGGGAGTGGTGTTTTAACTGTTTCTATGTATTCCAATATAGAAAAGTGTAATTCTGCTCCATTATCTGTACCCTAATAATTGCTTTCGCTAGCGTCACAGAACTGATAGACCCAAAAGCTTATATATAACCCAAAGGTTATGTATCTGTTATGTAACAGATAATAGCCTGCAGCTACACTAGAGGTTTTTTTTTAGTATGCTTCTTACTTAGGTTGTAAGTTTAAATTGAAGCATCCAGGTGAACTGGAATGATTGCTTCCATTCTGTGCATTTCATATCAGTGATGATCCCTCGAGTATAACCCATTTGACTAACGAAATACCAAGCAGAATCCAGGTGGTGTTTTGCCACCTCTCACTGGCTGATAAGGGAGACCAGGCTGTTTCTCAGAGCTGATTAACTCATACGTAAGTTCCACGAAATGCAGGGGTTTTTTCCCCATTTTTAAATAAATGTATTTTCAAATAGATTTTTTTTCAATTAACCTTTGAGGAGTTCAGCTTGTGATGAACATTTGTCTCCTGTCAACTTCTGACGTATCTTACCTGTTTTCCTGTTTTTGGTTTGAAATGTTTCGATGTAGGTGTGTGAATCTTTGCCTACTGTTTTTTGCAGGCCTTGTTCTCGTGGTGGTTGTGCGTGTGGGATAACCCAGATGGTGGGAGGACTGCATCTTCTGTTGCATACTGGGAGTATTTCTAGCGTGGTGTTTCTGTTCAGAAAAGCAGTAAGCACAGAGAGTGAATAAGAAAGCCTTAACAGGCAGCAGATGCCATTATCACATCTGCTGTGCTCTAAAGCTGCAGCCAGGCTAGTAGCTGGGTGTAAACATCTATGATTTTTGAAAGCAGTTGGAGGCTATTGAGCTGAGACCTTCCCTCCCTTAGCATGTTTTGAAAGCTCAGCCATGATGCTGGCACAGGAAATCTGCTCTTGACTTTGAATTTTAATTAATTGTAGCTTAAATCTGTGTGTAGCAGCAGCAGTCTTATTATTGACAGCTTATCCATAG
Source organism: Chaetura pelagica (assembly GCF_000747805.2). Lineage (NCBI taxonomy): Eukaryota > Metazoa > Chordata > Aves > Apodiformes > Apodidae > Chaetura > Chaetura pelagica. Next base: position 9,425,182 of record NW_009952711.1, read on the forward strand.
TGATCCATTAGGCTTGAATTCTTAGCAATAGGCCAAATTAATACTTTTTTCAGGAAGCACATGACTGCCAATTATTGTGACTATCTTATTTGTAGTGTAGGCATCAGCATAGCCTATGCAGACTGGTTTCCTTAACCTTCTATTGTGAGTGAAGAAAGAGAAACTCTAAGAGAGTGTGAATCTGGAGCTGGCTCTATTGTCTATAGATAGAGCCTAAAGCTGAGCAGATTTTCTGACCAAAACAGCCCAAATCTGTCACAACCTTTTTGTCTTCTGAAAGTAATTTAATATAATGTGAGAAAATACATGCACTATACTCTCATCTCTTACATATTGTGAATGGCATTTTTCTTTTCAAGTACTGCATCTTTTTTACCAATGTTTTTAAAGGCCTTTTTTTATTTTTAGATTTTTTAAAACTTTTGGCTGTCACTAGCAGTTGCAGGGCTGCTGCTGCTTCTCTCTGAGATGCCTGCTGTTATACCTTTGATTTATGTGGCGTTTTGATCCAATCTGTTAGAAAGAAGACCAGATCAGGAGGAAGACCTTGTTCCCCAGACAGATTAAGATTGGGTTGTGGTATGGCTTTTTTTCTTTTTTCTTTTCCTGAGGTGTTTTTTTTTGGTTTTTTTGTTTTTTTTTGTTACATTGTAGATGAATGATACTAGCCTAGACATAATATTTAAGCTTTTTTAAATTCCATGTTGACATTGGTTAATACACAAACACTTTATTTGCACAAGTGCTTGCTAGCAAAGGAAGTACTTTGGTAAACTGAGGAAGAGATAAATTTTATACAAAGAGAATCTGAATTTGGAACTGAGACATGAAATTTATTGACTACATGCAGATGTATTTCTTTCCCAGGATTGTATGCTTTTATCATATAGTCCATTAGAGAGACTGTTATTTCACATCCAACTTGACTTGGCATCATGAATCCAAGACTGCAGTAGGCAGCAAGCTTCTGTTCTTTTCCTAGTCATTAATAGATAATTGGATGTACTCTTTGCAAATTGTGGGGGTGGGACTGTGGTGAAAAAGACATTAGAATTTAGTTGATTGTCAGAGATGTTTTAAAATGGATAAATATGATTTTTATATTTGTTTCAGAAATGAGTGTAAATCCTCAGCCACTGACAAGGACAAAATAGCATTCCTCTATGTATACCTAATTAGACAATATTGCTTGTCTCTACCCATGTCATGGCTGGAGACTGTTGTAATGCAATACAAGAATTATAAAACTATAATGTAGATGATACACTGTTCATCTAAGATGATGTGAGCAGAGGCTGAGGGGTTGTGTAAATCTTTGAAGACTTGTTTCTTTTCTTGGTGGAAAAAATTGCTTGTGAAAATACAAGTTCTCATTTTGCACTTTCTTTCAAAACAAAAATATTAATAAAAAGGAGGATCTTTGCTGTGGCAAAGATCAGCTTGAATTTGAATAGGAGGGGACAGGGTGAAGTAAGGGGACAGAATTCTGCAGTGCAGCCCTATTCCTTTGGCTTTGGTAGGGCTAACTCACTTTTCAGTTACTTGTGGTTAGGCACCCCACTCTGCTTGCTCTGAAACTGGGCTAATAGGTAGGAAATAGGAAGACAGTTCCTTGTGGCATGAAAGTGTTATTCAGTGTTAAAAATTACATCTGATGAGGTTGGGAAGAGGGGGAAACCAGCTCTCAAGATTCTTGTTAACAGTTATGTTTACAATTGTATTTATCACTGTTAGATAACTTGCAAGCAAGGCATAACTGCAGGAAAAAGGAACTTAATGTGCTTCAGTCAGTGTACAGCTGAGCAGAAGAGAGCAATCATATGCCTCTGCAGCCTTTAACAATGCAGCTTTCAAAGCTTGCAATAGATGGATCCTAATGCCATAAATTGGGAATCTAGCAGAGATGCAGCTACAACTTGGAAGGAGCCCAGTTACCTGTTACACATAAAATATTTATATATAAAAATCTGAATGGCACTGCAGTAGAAAATAGTATAGGATAATGGAATAGGAGCTGAACTTTGTCCTTGAATGCATTTCTTTTTATAGATCCTTGGCTTTGGTGAAGAGTTTTGCACAGGCATCCTGAAAGTCCGAGTGAGAGCTGGCGCTCCATCCCTAACTCACGCTGCTATTGAGTCACTGCAGCACATGCTGGGTAGCACATTGCAGGGCTGTCTCCTGAGAATCTGGGTAGCACATTGCAGGGCAGTCTCCTGAGGATCCTGTGGTGCTGAATAACAAATAGACAAGTGAAGCACAACAACAGCATTGCACTAAGATTTTCTTTAGGACACTTTGGACAGTGTTACTTGAAGTTGCTTGAATATGTTGAAGAGATGCATTTCTACCAAGTGGCTTTCCTATACAGAATTTGGGACAGACTTTATAGTATTCATATAGGAGGACAAATTCTGCTTAGTTATAGAAATCTGGGATGGCTCAATGAAAGGCCTCTTATATAGGCATATCTGTATAACTGAGAGCAGAATCTGCCATGTAAAACCTCAGTCTAAGCGCTTACTTCCTGTCACGATAAGGAAGTTTTATGTATTCAGTCACACGATATAGCTGCATTTCCAGAACAAACCATTGCTGAAGAATAGGAGTTTTTAAGATAATGTTTTGTCTGTTGTGCCATCTAAACACCAACACTTCCTGTAAGCACGTGTATAATTCAAGTTACAAAGTAGATCTCATTCTTCCTAACATCTGTAAGAACCCTATAAACCCCAAACTTCATCTTATAATGATATTGTTAATGCCACTGTCACACCAGTATATTGTAATAATCCAATTCTATACCTGGCTGTGTTCTGATAGTTCTTTCCTGTTCATGGAAAGGAAGCCACTGCTGGAGCTTTATGAGTAGTTGAGAGTTGAAGATGTAGGTTTTAACAATGCTTTCAACAAGTCCTGTTAGAAAAGGGTTAATCAAATGTTAGATTACACCTTGAACTCTGTTTTGTATAGCCCTAGTGTCCTATCGTTGTGTATATTGTTCTATTTTTAAAGTTAAGAGTTATATGTGTTGATGGGAGAATATACCAGTTAATTGTCTGCAACATCTCAAATATCAGCAGCTGTTTATGTGAACACAAAAATAACTTAGCCTTACATGCTTTCTATTGAAAGGATAATGCCAGGCTTCTGATGAGAATTAATTCCATTTCTGTACTACCCTAATTAAATTACATTTTTGATACTGTACTTGCCTTTAATGAACTGCAACAACTGCAGTGAAATTAGCCTGGTTAGGAACTGAACATGCTTGTAAGAATTCAGGACTCAAAGGAAATCAAGGAGTTCGCAAGTTCTATTTTCTGTGATTGGTAGTGTTTCTGTTCTTGAACTGTTACAGATCTAAAGTGAAAAAGTGAGGAAAATATTTTGGAAGTTTTTTTTACCAAACAAAAAGGAAATAAAATATTAAAACCCATCATAAGTAGTCCTAGGTAGTATCAGCCCCTTTGTTCCCTTGTGAGTGCTTTGCAGATCAGGTAGGTCTTGCTGTTTCCATTCAATGTTTTTTAGAGATGCAAACAAATAAGGTACTTGAAGGTGGCATGACTTCAAGGTTAAGAAACTGGTCAGTGGGAAGAACTAAATTATGTTTCCAGTAAATTATGTAAAATTTATGTTTCCATAAAATTAATTATGTTTCCAGACTCTAGATGCCATGTTCAGTCATTAGAAAATGTGCTTTCAATCTTTGTTGGGGTTTGAAAAGGTGCACAGAAGAACTGTATCACATTCACTATGGCTTGTTTTTTAAATTGTTATTTTTAATGAGATATATGGATAAATATGAAATGAGTTTGGATTAAAGCTTCTGTATAAATGCGATGTGATTCCACTGACTCAAAGTTCAGCAAGGCTGAACATGGTATTTTTACCACCTAACTTTACTGGTTTTAATGCCCCTCTGGAACTGCAAACTGTGTTTTAGAACCTAGGGTTTTCAGATGATGGTATCTCCCCAGCAGAGAATAAGTGTGTGAAGAAGAATTACTTAGTGCCATGAATAAGATGTGGGATTGGAGGTCAGAAAGTAATTGTTTTGATTCAAAATTGTGCCTTTCCTTTTTGCAGTCCTGTTGAGACAGGTAAGAAGTGAAATCTGGTGCCTCTGTTACCTGCATGGTCAGAGAATGCCATGAACATCACACTTTCTCTTTCCTGCAGAGAATGTAGGACCTGTCAGCTTGGCTTCTGGGTCACAGTTTGTGTGTGCATGGTGGGAGGGGAAGAAACCCTGTTAAAATAAATTATTAATCAAAGACTGGAACTTTTCATCCATTCAGAATCAGCAGTTCCAGTCTGCTAGAAATTCCTTCCAAAGAAAATAATGTTTAAAGATGTCAGGATGAATTCTGTTTTCGATGTAAGCTGCTTGGATGTCTGCCTGGAGGCACTGGAACATAGCAAGTGCTACTTGCCTTTAACTGTTTATTGGCTTGTGGCTTTACCATCTGAATGTTTGCTACCTGTTTTTTACCCCTGTAAATTATAGTGACCACCTAACATTTCTTTGGTGTTGAAGATGGGGCTTTTTAGTTTGTGTTTTTTCTTTGCTTTTGCTGAGGGAGGGGGAGAGCAAGTTAAACTTCACAACCCTGGTCTGTTCTACAGCTCTCCATGTGCTCAGAGACCACTGACATTGTTCCTCAGTGGAATGTTCCCTTCTTTGTCCTGTTTAACATAAGTTTGTGCTAGTGTCTGTCACAGTATTTTAATTTAATAGGAAGGAAAACTTCTGGGGTGAACAGTAGGAAAGAGAGGCACACAAGCACAGGTGAATGTTCAGCTTAGGCAGGAAGGGAGTTACTTGCAGAAACACCTTTGTGTTTGAGGAAATAAGTTGCAGAGGAGACTCCAGGTTAAATATGTCTTCAGTGGATACTTTAATCTGTAGTTAACCTCTGTAGGTTTTTCTCAAACTGTGCACTTGGTTACTGCTTTCTTTGCTTTTGAGTGGGGCAGATAGAGGGGCACTACTTGCAAAGGGGCTGCAGTTTCTGATAAACCCAGAAGTTGTTCAGCTGCCACATTTGTAAATGTTTGATGCTGGAGACAGAGGGTAGATGCCCCTGTGGGTATGTGCAGTACCAAGGGAGAAGATGCAGAAGGGACTCATCCTTTGTACATCTAAAAGAAGAAAGAGGAAACTCAGTTTGTCCACTAGGGTTTGCATCAGGAGCTTCTGTGCCTGACTATCACAAAATTAGGTGTGCAGTTTGCAAAGCTATTCTGCTACACAGATTAGAGAGAATGTATAATTGTGTGGGGAAGACTTATCAGAAGATGGTCATAAATTGGCTTTGGCTACCTAAATGTATATACTGTGAAGAAAGTTGGTTCTTTTAAATTATTTGTGTGAGCTTTATTTTTTTTTGCTTTGTTCCAGTCTCTAACCCTTTGTTTTCTTTCCATTTGCCATTACACTCATAATTTCTTTTTAGAAGCTAGTCGTCCCAGTTTCATGCTGCCATTTAATGTGCTCCCTTGCAGAGATTCCTTTGTTGCCCTTCCATTATGTAGAATTATTTTAATGGTTCAGGAACTTGGACTATATTTGTTACTGTCTTTTTTTGTTACTTCCTCATATCAGCAAAATTAATCTTGTGTGGTTTCTAGAAAATATTTTTCCTTTTTTTTTTTAACACATTAGTAAATTATCTCATCTTGGGTGTTTACTCATTGAGATATTTTATATGGTCACAAACTATTAAGGTTTTATCCATTTAGATATTCTTGGTTTATAATGATGCACTTTCATTGAGATAAACAATAAAAAATTATATTCTGGATCTGTTTAGATGGTGGGAGAAAAAAACCCTAGCAGTTTTCATTGGAGGTCTTGTGATTCCTGTAATTTTTCAAAAATAAATTTGGGACATGAGAAAGCTTTTGACTAAAGGCTTAGTTCAGTCCTCCCACTGAAAGGCATTGAAGGAGACAGTGAGCACTAGTATTTGAAGTGAGCAGACTGTCATATACTGGAAATATTTTCTCCTTTTTGCTTTCTCAGCTCTCATCAGCTTGCTTTGGTGGAATCGCTGAACCTCCAAAATAATTGTGTAAAAAAAGGTTGTAAATAAATTAACACAAATGGAAAGGAAACCAGAAGCATCCCCCAATTAGAGAATTGGCACAACTTAAA
>NW_009952711.1:9431400-9482032 GCF_000747805.2 Chaetura pelagica
TGTGATGAGATCTGAGATCTCATAGATGAGATCTATGTTGAAAAATCAGGATCACACTGATTTATCTACTGTAGAGTAATGAAACTACCCATGGAATTGTGTACTGTAGAGTCTTAATTTATAGTTTGTAGAGTGAATATTAATATAGTCAAATTACAACTGTGTCCATCTGGTTTGAGTGCTGTGCTCTGTGCAGGTCAATGGAGCAGGTGCTGGCAACCTGCTGTTGCCATTTGTGGTTAAATGTGAGGTCATTAGGCTTCAAGAGGTTTTTGGATGTGACTTCCTTGGTAGAAAAACATTTTTCTTGTTTCCGACTTCTTTCCAGAAGTAAAATAAAGGACTTTTTTCCAAGGTGTTTCTAGTTTTATTCCAAATCTGTTCAACAATTTGGAGTATGTATTTTTACAGTTAATGTAATATGAGTAAAATCTTGAAAAACATTGACATCGAAAAACTACTAAAGCCCATAGGTGTGAACTGTCTTACCTGCCTTTGTATCTGAAAGTTCCAGGCTCCAGTTTTAGTGTGGGTAAATGGAAATTGAGGAAACACTCTACAGAGCTTCTTCATGAGTTATTGTGGTACTTCTGAGTTCTAACAAGGTTAGTGTGAGATTGCACCTTGCTGCCAACAAGAAGCAGCAGGTTCAGAGTGAGAAGTGAGAGCTTGCACAGCGGGTTCCTGATTTTGCACCAAGTACCTCTCTGTCTGTCAGCACCTTTGGGAAGCAGCCAGAAGACTAGTCCTGCTCACTCTGTCTGATGAACAAAAAGTTTGCTTACCCAAGGGGAGAAGATGCACACTTTTTTTTTTCCTTGCATTATCTCAAAGTTACGTTTGTTAAAAAAATGAGGAAATGATCTTGTTAAAAAAATAAAAAGGAGTAAAATGGTATGAACTCACCTTACTAATTGTTGTCAATTTCTGTGATACTTTATTGAAAATTATACAACATTGGACAAAAACCTGTCGTTTTTAAAAGCCTAGTTTCAGGTGGAGGAAGTTTATTTATTAAGATTGTTTGTTTTCTCTTTGAACATATTTATTACCCAAAATAGTAACTGCTTGCTTTGTTAATTACTTTCCCTAGAGTAACATCCAAGTTATTCCTTCAGCAGATGTTCACTTGTTGCCAGTGTATATGCAACTCACTATATTTTATGTTTTGTTCATCACCTGGAATATTTAAAACACATCGAATGGGCTACCTTAGCAGCAGCACTGTGGCATATATGAAACATTGGCACTAATTCTAGGAAGGCATATTATTATTCTAGCATGTAGCTGAAACAAGTACAGTCTGTCCCAAATTACTTTTCTAGATGTGTGCAAAGAAAACTCAATTTTTGTCAACTTGCTGGTCATTTTCTACATGCAATATACAGAAATGGCAACTGTTGTGTGCCAGTGATAATTACTGTTCAGAAAATAATGCTGTACAAATGCTTGTCAGTAGATTTTCTCCTCTGCAAGTGTCCCTGGAAGCTGACATCTTTGTGTGTTTACAGCAGTGCAGTTCTGAATACACTGAATGAATCTTTATAAGGATTGCTCAAATGTTACAGCAATTGAATATATTTTTTTAACATTTCCATAATCCAAAAAGTAACTGTAAAATGAATTAGGTCCAGCAGATGTTGTTGGAACTCCAAGTCAGTCAGGGCTTTATTTTGCACACATCATTTTACATGACACATCTTAAAGGGCTTGAAAAATAGCAAAACTTGCTTTTCTTTGTACTTGCTTTACCAAACAGCGTTTTCCAGTTTTGGAAAAGTGATTCTGTATATTATGTAATTTAGTGTTGTATCTTTATTAATGAAGAACATATTTCCTTTTAAAATTTTAAAAAATTTGATCAAACATGTATGATAGAGGGCCACATCTCCTGCTTTGTTTGGCGTGAAGAATGCAAGCATTGTGGCATTTTTATTGCAGGCCAATTAAGGATGGAAGTTTGACATTCAGTGATCTCTTCAGCTGTAGTTAAAAGTTCCTGTTTTATGGGACTTGGCAAGTTTTGCTGCTGATGGATGCACTGGCCTTTTTGTAGGAAGTTTGCTGGAAAGCCACATGCTACTGCAGGGCAGGAAAATGCCTTTTGACCTTGCCTGCACTTAGTGCTTCAGAGCTCTTTGGGCATTTCTGCAGAGGTCCATGTTATTCTGCTTGTAAATTATGCTTGGAAAATTTTCCAGGTTTCTCTTTCATTTGTTGAAAGATGAAATTTGATACATTTCAGTAACAATGAAATAAAATTCGGTGTGCATGCTGAGGGGAGTTCTCTTCTGTCCCCACGGGTGAAGTCAGTGGTGCATTTCTGCAGTGCTGCTGCTCACCCTGGAAAGAGTTGTGCCTTGTGGAGCTTCAGGACAGTGCATCTGTCTTACAAGTGTGGGAAACCCTATTGTCCCCAAGTGCATTTTAGTTTGTGGTGTTGCATGTAGCAGTCTGATGATGCCTAAAACCACTAGTATGTTTTGAAATGGAGTTACGAAAATATGGCAAAAATGTGGCAAAAATGTGCAGTGACTTCCTCTCCAGACTAGTCACAGTGAATACAGTGATGAAAACAATAATTTATTTAATTTTTTTCCTCTTTTCACTGTGATACTTGGAGTTTAAAATTTTATATTAAAAGAATGAAAGGAGCACAGATTATTAAAAGCTTTCAGATACACAAGACTGTGTGAGATTGTTCCACTTAGGTTTTGCAACTCACGACGACCACAGTTTACATTAGCAAAGGGAGAAAGATATCTTAAATCGTTTTGTTTTTCCCCTGGTTGTCATTGGTAAGGGCCTTACCTGAATCCCAGTGGTCATCAGAGCTGCTGGGAGCATATTGCTGGATTTTTCAAAATATTTGAGCAAGGAGATTGTGACACCATGAAAGACTTGGTTGCTGTTGTAGTGAACCCAGGAACAGGAAGCACTTTACTTCACATTGCTCCAGTGCTGTATGTGAACTTCAATGCTTGTGAAAACTGTCAATTAAAATAGCTTTAAAAAAGAAATAAACTAGAAACCTCTCAAGGAGAGGGAACAAAAAGATCTTGCAGATTCAAAGGGAAAATGTGCAATCCATGCACAGCATGAACAGGTGGATTGCCCTGAGTAGCAAGTAACAAGAACTAACTGTGGCAGAAGAATGTGGGTGTTTCACGATGTAAGAGCAGTGGAAACTACTCAATTGCTCAAAAAAAATAGGGATGAGGCCACTTAAATCAAAATGGCATTCAGTAAAAGGTAAGGGTAAGAAAAGGAGTTGTCAACCCTTTTTATAGTGACTTAATAAAATCTACAAGGGTAGTGCAAGTGCTAAATAATGTAAACAGTAGTTTAATAACATTGAGGGATAAATCTCTAACTTGGTCATGTGGGAATGGAGTTCCATAAGAATTACTGCCTGATAGAAAATAATTTCTGGAAAAGCAATAAATGGAGATTATTTATCACTTTTCAGGCGTACAAGGTAGACTTGCTGATAAATATTATGCTGAAGTGATGATGAGCAATAGTATAATAATGTGGGAAGAAGTTAATTGTAAACCAAATCAGCCAGAAATTATGGGTTTGACCCTCAGTGCATCTGGCTATATACAACTTCTGTTGACTGTCTTATCCTGCTTCCTCTGTACAGCTCACTAGAGACTCCGTAGTGGATGATCTTGACCACATTTTTACTGATAATGGTTCAGTAAAACTGTCACTTTAAACTGTGGCATTGCCACGGAAGTTTTTACTTCCAGTAAATATATAGTTGGATAGTAACTTTAAAAAATGGTACTCCTACCCTGTTTGGCACTTAACAGTATGTGCCAGTTAATTCCTAAGACTCAAATTTACTGCTTGTGGTGTGGAATGTGTACTGAGATAGGTCTGACTTAGCAAAGGTGATATAAGTGTATTCTGACTTTACAAAAATCAGAACTAGGTCAGCCTCAAAACTGAGCAAAAAAACCCCTATTGAACAAAAGTTTTAGACTGCCACTAATTTTATTTAAATGGATTTTCTCTAAGCAGAAATCTCTGGTCATGGAAAAAGCAGGAGGGCAACTGGATCTTCATTAATTATGCAGTGCAGTTAAGTGTTTTCAAGAAGAAAAAACTATTTCAATATTTTAATGAGTTTTAGTTGCCTGTTCTGCAGATGCACACTTCGATTTATGTGTTGACTGGTCTCTTATTTGAAGAACTCTGCTTTAATTTTTGTTTCAAATGCTGTGAAAGAAATAACAACACTGGGATCTGTTACTTTAACAGAAAAAGGTTGTAACCAGTTATTCTGTAACAACTCTTGCCAAATCAGACCTCATGCTGAGCCCAAATACAGGGTAGTGCCCTTGGCTTTGGTTCCATGAAGCCTTGAAGTATTTGCTCAGCTTTGCATCCATGGGTAGCTCTAGGACTGCTGCAAGCCAGCTAGACCCTCTGGAGATCAGGGCTGTGCTATCATCCATGATGTATTTAATGTTGGTTTTCACGAGAGCCAGTGGGAGCCATCTGGCCTGGATAAGCTAGGGTAGTTTAACCCGAGAAAAGAGGGAAGGACCCATTTTCTGGCATTAATTCCAAGGCATTGTGCTGGAACTGGTCAGATAAAGATCTGGGAACATGAAGTGCCATTCCTCTTAGAAGCTATGAATGGGAGTAGTGCACTCTTCCAGAGCTACGACTGACGACATGCCAACATTTTCTGAAATAAGGCAAAGTGTAGATTTTCAATAGACTGAGTGACAATTGCTAGGTGTCATGTGAAGAGGACAGAATGAAGAGCTATTGAACGGAAAAGGTAATTTAAAGCCTACTTATTTCAGAACAGAGAGGACATTAAAGACGTCAGGCTGCCTCAGTGGATGGTTAGATTGGTTTTTGTAAGTGCACCTTTCCACTGCATATGCCAATACCATGTTCATGGCATCAGCTCCAACAGCTGGATGCCATGAGACTGAGGGTGCAGTTCCATGGTTCCTTGTATCACCCTAAGTCTAGGCCATCATAGCCTTGCTCTGCCCCCAGAGTGAGGTCCTGCCCACTTCCTCAAGTCAGCTCTCGGTGCTGTGATCACACACTAAGCTGGCACAGGCAGCTTATTTATCTGAAAGCTAACCCAGCTCAAATGTGTCATGAGCTTTCAGGTGGATTAACTTGCTGAAGCAGTTTACAGGCTAGTGTGATGAGAGCTGGTACCAGTGCAGGAGAGGTGGTGGGAATATCTTGACAGGAATTAAAAGGTTTTGGAGAAGGCCAAGCAGCTGTGGAAAAATACCTTAATTAATATTTTGTTTACATTCAGAATAAAATAAACTTATTTTTCAGAGGTTTGTATCTCACTGATGTTCTGAATAATCAGCAAAAAAATATCTCTTCTCTCAGTTCCCTCTGGATTTAGTGCCCATTTTCACGATTATGATAATAATCATATGAGGGCAAACAAAGGAGACAAATCTGTCCGTATTCCAAATAGAGCAAATGAGCCATTTAAGTAAAATGGTAGTCAGCCTGGATATAGGTAAGAGGAACATTCCTGGGGAAAGTAGCACCTCAGGCCATATAACCTACAGATCCTGCACAATGTGAGCTGAGAGTCTTCAGTCCAACTCCAGTGGAAAACTGAGAACGCTCATGAAGGAAATGGGGAAAACATGTTTTCTGAGTGGAGGAAAGTGCCCCTATTGCACTGTGAGGAGTATCAGGGGAAGGAAGTTCTGCTTAATTAGAGTAAGAACTGGTATGACACATGATATAGAGCAGAGATACAAATTAGGGTAAAGCTTTAAGAGGATGTTAGAAGGAGCAAGAGGCAAGTGAACTGTAAAAGAATAGATGTGCTTAACTTTTCATGTTCTCTCAGTACTTTTTGGCCAAAACAGAATGTTGTAAGGGACTGCTCTGACAATTGTTACCATCTGTAAATCTTTAAATTCAATAATGAGAGACATCTAATGTAGAAATATCTGAAATCATGCAGGAATTGGACTAAGTAAGAAGATAATATGAAAGGTCCTCATATTACTTGGAAAGGAAGGGTATACAGGGGGTTAGTTAAGTTTCTAATTTTAAGGGTTTTGTTTTATAGCATTATCACCCTTTCTCATCTTCACAACAGGCATATATGAGTTTGTCAAAAGGAAGCCACACCTTCCTTACAAGCGCAGAGAACAGCTTTAGAAAGGGAATCTTTTAAAGCTAAATCAGGATTGTATTCCTGCCAAGTGAATTTTAGCACTGTGAGCTTGTGAAGGGAGGAAGGAGTGTTAATGTGGTAACAACCAGTGGAACTCACTTTGTTTGTAACTTGTCATTCACAAGCTCCTCTCTATGCAGAGGAAAGGGGATGTAATATTGCCTGGTTATACCTGAACACAAGATGCCTCAGCAGAGGCAGGAAATGGTGCTGGCAGGGTATGCACCCAGCTCTGAGTTGTGCTGCTTGTCCTGTGTTACTGTGCAGAAGAACTGCCTCTGTGTGATGCTCCCACTGCCACAGATTGTCTGCACTGCTCATGCACATGACCTCGTAGGGTATTCTGGCTGGATAAGCAAGTGCCAAACAGATCATAGTTTGGAATAAAAAATCCACAAATTTCACTTTTCAAATAGATTCAGAATGTTTTCTTCAACAAATGTTTGGAACTGAGTCAGTGAACTGGAAAAATAAGAAAGCATACTGACTCCAGACACTTTTTTCTTATAGCCCTTTGATGGTTTTATCCTTTTTAGGATGTGTTCACTTCCACAAGGAGCAAGATTTTAAACAGATTAGGAAGCAGTATTTTAGATTTGCAGAACAAAATACTGAAGTAAAAAAGTGATTCAGTTTGTGTGGAGCTTTTTGATTCACTTATGTCTTTTTTCTTGGCTGCATGATTAATGAATGTGATCAAGTTTTTGTCAGGAAGTTCAGGGTAATCACATTTTCTCATTAAAAGCACTTGTATCTTCTATTCTGAAAAGTATTCACTCTTGAGTTTCACAGTTCATTACACTGTCTTTTAAGTAGGCTTGCAGATCCAATAATATGTCTGCATCTGAAAATTTAGATAGGTTATTTTATTATGTTTGAATTCTTATGAAGATGTTTTCCTTTTGAGATGTGTACAATAATGATTACTTTCAATTTACTGATTTATAAGTTCATCTGTAGGCATCAGTATTGAGTTCCTTTGGAAACACTGGAGGTTTGTCAGGGAAGTGTTCAAGATTTTGCAATACAAAGTAGTTTTTGTTGTACAATGCATGTGCTAAAGAATAGCTTTAGTGGACAAGTTTGACTGAAATGCTCAGTAACACTGTGATGTGTCACTGCCTGGTGCAAAATGAGTCACTCTCTATAGAGATGCAAATTTGCATTATAGAGTCCAGAGTCTTGAAGTTTATTCATATATGGACAAGAATGTCCCTTCTCTTTGATACTGTTTTTCTTCAATATCTGTATACATTTAATTTAAGCTCACAGACACCATGCTGAGAAGCACTGTATACACCCTCTCATGCTAATGATCTGTTTGTATTTTATAATTTGCCACCATTTTGTGTGGCTTCTATGTCTTACTGTCCTTTTTCATGGCACTTTCAGATGTGACTCAAGATGAGGAATGGTTGTCAGTCTGGAATGGCTGGTTTGTGATACGTAGAAGCACTGGCCTCAGAACTGTATTTATTTGAACTCATCCAGAGCAATTGCTCATGTTCCTTCAGTGCAGTTGCAATGAGTAGTAAAGGTCATTTAGTGCTACTTGGAAGGACTGTAGCTACCAGTCATGAAAAGATAGTCTGAAACTTTTCTGTGCAGAGATCTGGAGTAAGTTTGGAGAAAGCATGAGTGCTAGTAGGTAGTTTTAGGGTTTTGCTCTCTGGAAGGAAGCTGGATTTTGCCACTAGTAAGCTGGATTTATTGGCAGGGAGGAGCAGGAGGCATGTAGGGTCTTGAAAAAACTATAAGTTTGCAATGGAATGGACTCGGTTTTTGGAATGTGCCTCTCAAGTGGTTTTGCTGCCTCCAAAGTTCAGGAGCTGTCAAGGGCAGCAAGAATAAAAACACTGGGGTTTGGAAATTCCTATGTGAAGCCTGTGTTGCTTTTTCATCCCACTGGTGTGGTTAAACAGTTAAAATGAAAACTACAGGGTTAGTGGCCTGCACTGAGAAAGCCTGTCTAGGTAACTGGAAAGGATATCAAGTCTGATACGGATTTCAAGCTTACAGCATTTGAGATGGTGGATTACCATGTCCAAAGGAAAGATTTCAGATCACAGTGGCTTTCAGAATTGTAGCCCTAGAAGTAGTGGCTACGCCCAAGTTCAGATGGTTTAGGAGTCTGTTGGACCCAAAAGTGAAAGCCCATCTTCAGGATAATGGTATTAATACATCAGTTTGTCTGTGTAAGTTAGTAGCAAGCTCCATTAATCACTGGGTGGTCCAGCTCCTTTGTGAGAGCAGAATGGGAAGAATTGCTTGAATTGTTCTTTATTGGAGTTCAACTCCTCTGGCCAGGATGGCTTGGAATAGCAAATGCCAGGCCCCTGCAGTTGAGGCGTTGTGCTAGCTCTCTGTTGCTGTCATCAAGCTGCTGCTTTGTGACAGCTGCTCTTTCTTCCTTTAAATGTACAACACACATTTCTTTTCATGTAATTCAGCAGCTAGTGTTTAAGCTCTGTGCTAGTGCTTAAAAAGAATAAAGAATAAGTGTAATTAGGAAGCTAAGAAAGCTGCTACGTGTTATGGGGAAGAAAGAAAAGACGGGGCTTTTACAACTACAGTTGAGGGTCTTGCCAAAATTGTCTGCCTATGGTTACTGATTGCTTAATATTTTCTGTCAGAGAAGCTTAGTAAAGAAAATTATCTTAAGTACAAGAGAAAGGACTTAGCCTTTTACATTTAGAAGTGGTGGAATATGTTTCTTTAAGCATTTGCTGCTAAAATAACACTGAACATTCTGTATACTTGTAGCTCATGTGTTTGGCTAGGAGTCTTACCTCCTTGAGCTGCAGGGTCTGACCCAGGGGTTAAATCAAAGTGTGTTTGTTTTGTTGCTGACAGATACAAAGACAGGAGAAGACTCAGGTCCCATTTAAAAATGGAAGGATTTAATACACACTGATGACATTTTGTCTAAGTGACAAACTTCTAATTGAAGGCCTTTACTCTTGCAGATGATTTAGAGCTCAGTGTATTGCATTTTCTGAACCTGGCATTGCAGAACTGTGTAAGGCATTTGGCAAGAAGCTGTTCACAGTTAATATAACTGGTGACACTTATCTGTTGTTCTTAAGTTCAAGTGTCCGTGCATCTGTGGGAAAGTGCTTTTGCAATTCAAAGGTAGAAGGTCAAATTTAATGAAACCAAGACTCATAAACAGTGCATATCTTTGTGATAGAAAGCAAAGCTTATAGGAAGCAGCTTTTCAAGCAAAGCTTTATTGCAACTCTCCTTGAAAGAGAAGGTAGATATATCTCATTCAGGCTGTTTTCCCCCCTCTCCTTTCATTGTTATCTCTTTCTCAAAATAACAGCAAGTACATGATCTTCTCCGGGATGTTCCCTACAGTATTTATGCTGGAGAACTCTTCATTCTTTCAGCCTTGAGTTAGAGACTGTGTAAATTACCAGTATGAACCAGTCTTGTACATTGATAAAAAACATGAGAATGTACCAATAAACAACTCCTGAGTACTGAAAAGAGTAAAATTGTATGCAGCTCTTACTGGGGACAGAAAACAGCCTAGCTGGGGCAGGGAGGCAGGGAAGGGGGAGGGAGGCTGGCTTGTGAGAGAGAATATTTAGGATGGAAGGCTGGGTTCATGATCATAATCTGGAGATATACGAAGTAACTGGTCACTCTAAAATGTTTCATTTCGTGCCTAAGTATAAATTGTCTGAACAATTTGTTAAGCCACTGCTCATAGCTGTGGGAATATATATACATATTTTTTTTGTTGTCTTGACACTTACGGAGCAAACTGGAACCATACATAGCTGGATGGTTCTTTGGTCCTCTGACCTGGGCTTAACATCAGAAATAACCTGATGGTTAGACTTTTTTTTTCTGGTAAATTTTATCTGTACTCTATGAATTATTTTGTAGGGCCAATAGATACTGATGACAAGGCCAGAGGGGAGACAAGTGCATCTGGAACAATGCCATGGGGCCCCCATTCATAAAAGTATCTAGATGAGAAACTTGGTGATGGCCCTGTCAATAGTTTTTAATTTTGTGAGCAATTGGTTTGCCTTTAAATGGTAAAGAAAGTCTAATCCTCAATGCAAAGCACAAGCTCTCCCTGTGTGACTGTAAATCTGAAGGTATGAAACTATTGACTTAAGTAAATACACAATTTACAAGCTGTCAAACAAATACCTAGAGCCAACCTGTCCAATGGACAAGACATTACATCAGTGGGTGCCCTTATTGATGAGGCTGGATTGATCTGTGTCAAACTCCAAGGTGGGAGAGAACTTACTGATAAAAGCAAAGTTACTTGGTCTTCTCTGCCATTCATATTTGCGTTGACTAATTCAGACAGGCTCAACTCACATTAAAAATGGACTTCAATGAAGTATGCTCTAAATGAGTTCAGCTGGTGTCAGTATACATAAATGTTAAAAAGCTCTTAAACCCCCCTACATTTTACAGATTCCAAGATTCTTTTGCTGATTTCATGGAATCTTTGAATTGTCAGAGTTGGAAGGGACCTCTAGAGATCATCTAGCCCAACTCCCCCACTAAAGCAGGATTTCCCAGAGCATGTTACTCAGGATTGGATCCAGGCAGGTCTGGAGTACCTCCAGAGAGAATCTTTGAGACTCCACAAGCTCCCTGGGCAGCCATTTCCATACACTCGTAATTTAAAAAAGAAAACAAACAAAACCCTCTCTGTTTATGTTCATGTTAGCAATGGCATGTTTGCATCATGACAGTGGTAAAACGTTTGGACTACTTGAAGAAGGTACTGTCAAATGCAGAAAATAAACACACTGAAGAAGACTGATTTTCCTGTCTGTTCCCTGTTGCACTTTTGAATCTCTTAAAGAGGTCATTCCATAATATTAGGAAAAAAACCCTTATAAAATCATTTAAATAATGACACTTACAGTTTTTACTTTTCTTTTAAATGCAGTCAACTCCTACTCTCAAGGGTAGTTGAGACAGTAAATTACTGTGATAAACAAATAGCCTATCCAGGACTTAACCTTTCATTCCCATGTGTATGTGTGTGCAGATGCAAACTGATTCCCATATGGTCTTTACTAATAGGTTTGGAAGAGTTAGTTCAGTTCATCTCTAGGTAGAGTATGTCAAAGAAATGATACTAAGAGCATTTCCATGGTAAAGATGCTGCTGTATAATCTGTAGAACTTCAAAAGTTGCAGAGGCATTTCTCTGGCTAAACTTCAATATATCTCTAAGGTAGAAATGAACACAGGGCAATCTGCTGTCTCAGACAAGATACAATTTGGAAAAATATTAGAAATCATGTAATAGTGACAGCATGATAGCAGCAAGCAGGGCACTCACCTTCCTGCACTCCCCGTGTCACCTTCATTGGTGTCACTGGCTGTGGCCTGGGTGCAGCTGTAGGAGATGGTATTGCTAGATTTGCAGTGTAGAAAGAAGGTGCAGAAAAATAAGCTTTAGAAGAAGTTTAGAAATAGTAATTGACCTGTTTTCTTGTCGATTCCCATAGCTGAGCAGTACTTGGTTTGATTTCAGCTCATTTATGAATCCCCAAATGAAATGGAGCCAGTTATAAAAAAAATAAAAACATACCTGGCTACAATGACTCCAATCTCTAGTTGTTTTTGGCAGGTTAAAAGAAAATATAAACCATCCAAAAACATAAGCCCAGTGCAGAGGCAGCAAGCAGGCTTTCTTCATTTGTCTATGAGCGGAAAAACCAGCTTTGTTTGTTTAGGCTTGGTTTTGAGTCCTGGTCTGAAGTTGCGATGAAGAACTTTACCTCACATCCAGACTTACCCAGTGGGGAGCTGCTTTTATCTGACATCTGGAGCCTCGAGTTGTGTAGCTGTGTGTGTTGTTTGAGTGCCATGATGGGTGGCTTGGCCTTAACTCTGCTGTTTACTTTTGTACAATGTAAGATGAGGATGATAAAGGTATGTTAGTAAGACCAAATGCCTTGCTGTGATTGGGGCCAGCATTTATATTTTACACCATTGCATCTTTATTCCATCCCTGACCCACTGACTTTAGCAGAAAAACCTTAGTCCTTTTTAAATTTCTGTGGTTCAGCAGTGTCAATATTTTGCATGTGAGGGGTGCTTTAGCACCAATGGAAAATGTACTCTAGATGGTTTTAAATCTAAAACCACAATATCCTGGAATCTGTTTCATGAGGCTACAAGGCAAAGAGATAAGTCATAAGGAAGGATAAGGCAACTGAGAAAACAACAAACTTGGTGGAGGCAGTGGTAGTGAAAAGAGACTAAATTGAATTGACTGAACTGAAAAGAAATGCAGAGGTACCAGTCATTAGTGCATAAGGAGAAAAAGCATCTTGGGATGCATGGCTGGCTTAATCTTTCTGGGAGAGACAAAAATTTGCAAAGCTTAGTAGGAATACTTGAGATGGGAAAAAGTGACAGCTCTGCACTTCTGTACTGTAACGTGAGGTAAGGAAGTAAACAGGACTGCCAGGAAAACCTGATGCAGGAATTTAGTGCTTTAATAGAGCTGACTGCCCCTGGCACAGACTGTGTGTAATACAATAACTGTCAGTGGTGAAGTGATTTTCTTGCTCTCCCTTTCCCTGCTTGTTTCAGTTTTTGAGCACTGAGCCAAGTTTTGTTTTATTTTGTTTTTTAAATATATATATTTTCTCAATTTCATGAAGACTTTGTCCCTGGTATTTGAAGTTGTGGCATTGGTTTAACCTTGATGGTATGGAGGAGCATCAGTTTTGCTGCCTCCTTCCCAGGAAGGCAAGTAGTGTTTCCTGTGTGATAATGGTATATATAGATTGTAGATGTCCTAAACTGTAGGTATACCCTAGGGCACACTGATGGTTCTACATGGTGGTTTCATAGTTTTGTTAAGAAAATACCCACCACCTATCCATCCATTGTTTAGAAATGTAAATAAGAGAAGCCCTTGCTATGCTGTGGTAGAAGAAACACAAGGACAAACTATTGCTTGAAAGGAAGGCATTAAGTAATAATGATGTAGTAGTATTTAGCTTAGCTGCTGTCAGCTGTTTATGACTAGAATCTGAAATTAAACAGAACTCGTATTTTGGCAGTGTTGAGTCCTGTGTGCTTCTTTGATGAGTCTCTTGGGCTAGACTCTTAAGAAGTATTTACATGCCTAGAGTTTAGATAAGTACTTGGTGGGGTTTTCAAAAGCATCCAGGTTCCTAATACCTCTTGGGTTTCTTGAAGGGATCTGTGTGTGTTCATGCACATGTGCATGCGTGTAACAGCTGTTGTTGCAGTTATGTAGGAACTAGAACAATCCATGATTCTGTGGTTTCATTGATCAGCAGGAAACCAGCATAATTTTGCAGATTTTAGAAGTGTTGAAACATCTAGTCATAGCAGTCTGAACATGGAAAAACACTCTTCGCTTTTCTAACAGACTGTCTGCAGTAAGAATATTTTGTGCAGATTTTACTGTAATAAAGTGTAATAATTATGCCATAATTTACAACACAAAATCTGTATCCTGCAAACATAACTTGCTTTTGCTTCACCTGTTCAGAAATACATAAGGAATATTTTATGTAAGACAAAATTCTCCAAGGCAAAGTGTGGAGATCTGGGACTCTGGTGTTCTCATGTCAGATTTACCACTTGTTTGCTGTGTGGTCAAGGAAGGGCAAGTTGGTTTAACCCACTGTGAGTTAAGTATTTAAATTACAGACATGTTGGGAGCTTGAATGTGTGGTTCAGCCTGTACCAATTTTTTCCTCGTTTTTTAAGTGTCAAAAGCTACAGCAGCGTCTAGTAAGTAGCTCTTGGTGAGAACAAAAAGTATGGAATCCAGACCTGTGAACAAGCAGTATCAGCATGGGCTTTGTTTTCATGAGGGACTTGAGAGCTCTGGAGTGCTGCAGAAAGAGTCAAACTGTCCATGACATAGTGAAGAAAAAATATTCTGAAGTATGTTAAGAACTCCAAAGGAGCATGCTTTCTTAGAGGAACAGACAGCACCCTTCTCCATGTGCAGACTTCTTTATAAGTCTAGATTACATAGTCTGTATTTACACATACTTTGACTGGATTTTGTTAATAAGGTTAATTTAAAAGGCTGCCTGGTTGTGTACTGACTGGATCAGCTGGGTACAGGATTTTGAGTGTTGACCAAATAAAAGCAAGTGGTAAAAGCAAGCATTCCTGACCCTACTTAGAATTCACTCTCTGGCACAGGCTTCTTGCACCTAGTTTTCTGCAGAACAACTTTAAGGAGTATCAGAGCTGTAATGTAATGTCTGGTGTTTTCTTTATTAACTTGATAAAAACTATAACCAACCCATAAATTCTGGCATATAATATTTCACTGGATGTTATTGTTGACTCTAGTAAACTGCAGGACCATGACATTTTCCTCTTTTTGCAGATGGCATAGTTGTTTAATGCCAGACACCTTATCATACTGAGACAGACGTCTTGGATTGTCTCTGTGAAGTGTGTCTAGATTGCCTCCTGAAAACCCTACATCTACAAGGAATTCTGTCGTTGCTCAGATGTTCCTGGATGAACCAGTGCTTGTAAGAGCTTTCCTGATCCTGGAATACATGCCTTGCACTTTTTGAGCTTCCTTTCTAAATAAAAGTAAGCTGCCACTTCTGAACCGTTGCCAGCTGCAGCAGCTCAGCAGCTGTGGCTGTTCAGTGGTAGCTGCAGGCCTTGTGTGCCATGATGTGAACGGGTGTATTTTCTTTCTGAGCATATGGGGAGTTTGGATGGGCTGAGTCCATTCCTGTTGATCCTGGCAGCTGTAGAGTTGACTGCAGTGGTCTCAGCTGGTTGCCTGGCTGGACTGCTCTACACTTTGGGTCATGCTCAGCTGTGAAACGTTTGCTCTGTGTGAGAAGGTAGATTTAATAAAGATAGACATAGATCTGCATGTGACCCATTATATATAGATATATAGATACTTGAAGCTGAGTTTGTGTGACACCAGCAGCTCACAGAACATCACCATGCAGGAATTGTGCATAATGGAGACACCCTCAGATTCCTACTTCCCAAGTCACGTTGCAAACATATTTCTCTTCTGTTCCTCTTTATCCTGTGTATCCTTTTATAACTTGGTTCATCTGTCTTCCTAAAAATAATCTGCTGTGATCTTGTTGCTCCTGTTTGTCTGAGAAGTTACAAGTAATGTAATAAAGGGTTCATAAATATTTGTGAGATAGGAATGTTCTTCATTAATGTAAACACTCTGTCAGTACTTTCTTGCATTTCTTTAAATTTATGTGATTCAGAGATCTTTTGGTACAAAAAGTGTGTTTTCCTTCTTTGAAAGCAAGACCTTGAGATCCCTGGTGTCCTTTGAATGTCCTGGAGTTTTCTTGTTATTCAAATGGAATTTCCTACCCAAATCTGTGCTCTGAAAATGAAAGCTCATTTTTTATGCTTATAAATTGTGTGATATTTTAAAAATGAGAAAATATTTAAGAAATGTTTTAATTATATTTGTCTTAGTTTGTCCTCAAATGTAACACATTTCTACATATACCTAAAATCCTCTATATTTTAAAAAAATGGAGACCTCTTTGGTATTTTGATTTTTGTTGGCCGCTGGGACAAGATTTGCTCTTGTGTTCATCAGGAATCTAGATGTAGGGCATGCCCTTTCCTTGCTCCAGGTAGTGTGAGCATAGTCATGAGCTGTTTTTGAAGTACAGATACATCCTGCAGTTCATACTTGATATTTCTACTTCCAATATCTGGGAACAGAGATTTTTGGTGGAATACCAGGATGTGAGTTCCTGTGGCCATGGATGTGTTGTGCTGGAGTTCTGGTTCAGCTGTTTGTGACGGGTAATGAATTACAAGAGAATTATCCAGTTGTATGCAACACTTAATTTGCCTCTGCATGTATATGAAAATGTGCTCTACCACAGGTACTGCCAGAAAGCTGTTTTCATTCTTATATCTGTAATATGATGATAATTTTAATCAGTGTTAATATCTCACATAAATTCCAAAATATGGTATTACATTTTATAACTATGCATAAACTATTAGCAAAAGAGAAAGCTTCACTTTCTTAAATGCCCATGTACAAGTGTTGTTGAATTCAGAGGTTTCATAGCACTCATGTAACCACGAGAGCAGTAACCAGGACTTGATGAACTTTTTCTTTAAAAAAGCAGTTCTGTCTGTTGCTATCAGAAATTTTTTTTACTGTTTCCCTGGGTACTTTGGAGAAATCCAGGCTTAGTAGAAGAGAATGTTTTAAAATATGCCATGTAAAGGTGATGACCCTTTGAGTTTGATACTGTGAGGTTCTGAGCACCCTGCTCTTAATCCAGCAAAGCAGTTAAGCACCTCGTGAAGTATGAACTTAAATGATTTGCTGGAGGTGAGCCAGAGTGTTCCATTTTGGCAAGACTGAGGCACAGGCACTTTGTAGTAGACCCCTTTATTTATTTTGGGGGGTGGAGTAAATCTTTTTTCTTTCAAGTACATGAGAGCAAGAATATTTTTGTTTTCTTTGAAAACACAGAGTGCTGAGGCAAGTAAAGAGTGCTTGCCATTATTTAGTGTTTAATCTCTACAATAGGAGGTTTGGATTTTTTCCAAAGCATGGGGATACTATGAGCTGTGTCAATATAATTGAACAGCTCCAAGTACTGGTAAGCTTTTATGTTTTGACTTTTACCCTCATTGATGTATTTTGTGGTGAAGCCTGAAAAAAATGTCTTTTTAGGTATGTATTTTCCATTTTCATTTGCAGATGATTTTTCCACTTTTAGTGGTTCTGATGTCCTTGCCCTTGCACAACCGTGTCTTGGGACACTCTTGGTGCAGGAGGAGAGACCTGAAGAGGTTGCCATTCTAAAACCTGGTTGGTTTCAGCATCCTCTGCAGCTGTTTCAGGGGCGAGATGCTGTGTTTATTTTGTCTTTTGTTTAGATCTGTGTTTGAAAATGTGCATCTTAGTTTAGTTTCTCAGTGTGGGGCAGTTCTTTTTCTTCTGAGCGCTCAGACCTTTGCTAGATCTCTCAAAGTCAGTCACAGGGGTGTCTGTAAGTTGCCCATTCATTTTGGATGCTCACCTAGTCTATAAAGCAGAGTACTTTTTTTTATTTTTAAGAATATTTGTCAATCACAAGGGCAGACTTTGTGCAGATGGCTTTGCCAGTGTGTACTTCTTTAATGCCATAAAGATGTGCAAAGATACGAAACATGAAGTAAGCTGTGTTGTACCTTCAATTTCTTGGTAGGCTGCAATATATGATATAGTAGTAACTTCATTTTTAAGTGTGGGACTTGGCAATCTATATGAAATACAGCAATCAGGAAAGAGGAAAACCAGGTATTATACATAGCATTGTAGCAGAATGCAGAAGCACAAAGCAGAGAATTACAGACATTTGAAGTTAAACTACTTTTTGATCTAGAAGACAGGCTGCCATCTTGGGTCTCTGATCTGATGGAGCAGCCTAGAAAAGGACAAAGCAGAAAATCTCACTCCCCTCAGGAGGCTGAGCACTGCAAGGAAATTCTGCTGTAGCCAGAAGACATCCTGCCAGCCACCTTATTCTTCCCGTTGTTCATGACAGACTTTAATAAGATTCTTCAGAAAGCTGTTAGTATTGTCACATTGCATTAAATCCTCTATACATAATAATAATTTAGCATCAAACAAAACAACTACCTGGCTGTGGGGCAATAATTCGAAGTTTAATGATTTATTAGGAGAAACATAACTATTATACATTAACCATACTGGAAACGTAGTATTTTGTACTAAATACTAAGTGTTTAAAGATCTCTCTTAATGTGTTTGTGCAGTTTGGCCCAGTTATGTTTCTGTGGGAAATGTAGTCATATAGTTATATTATTTCCTGGCTTTCTATATCTTAAATTTTGGATGAATCTGTTATTTTTCCCAGTTGATTGCTTTTTTCCTTGTTAGAGAGAGGGGAAATACATGTAATGTATTTTCATAGCTCTGGCTTTTTTTTCTTAAAAGATTTTTCCTAAAATCTAGGTTTTGCCTCCATGGGTTTGGCATTGTACATATTTATGACAAATGTAGACATTTCCATCCCATTAAAGTTTCAACAGATAATTTCAGCAGATACTTCTTCAGGACAAAATGAATGCTGTTTCTGAGTGAAGAGTCATTAAATGCTCTTAAGTCTTCAATAGAATATGATACCTTTTCTTCAGTCATTAAAAAGTATTTCATGATTTCTCAGCCAGTTATGAACAGGAGTTTTACTGGCCAGTTAAAGACTTCCTCAACTTTTTTAACAGTAGCTGAATAAAACCAAACAACTGTGATGGTTCTATCCAGTTAAGGACTGTTGCAAGGGAAAGCCAAACAAGTGAATCAGAAGGTCAGAGCCTGTGTGCAAGTATTGGCTGGCAAGAATCCTATTGACTTGTACTATACCCAGTGGATATATTAAAAATAGGGTAATTGTTTTGAGAGTTTTATCAGCTCTCTGTTGCTCTGGGATATTTTTGGCAGTTTCTGATGTTCACTAACCTTCCTTAGTGAAATACGAAGAAGTATTGCAATTAGTGAATATGATTTACCAGACATCATTAAAAAGACAACAATTTCTGAAGCTCATTTTTATAATCCATATGAGAATGGAGAAACATAGAATTCCTGTGCAATAAGGGTAAATCTCAACATACTTAAAATAAAAGTACTGAAAAATTACATGAAAGCTGGAGGCTTTTCTAGCTTAGGTTTAGTGAGCTGAAGCTTTTAGTTTAAACTCTAGACAGTTTGTGTGCTGTCTTTATGCTTCATGACAACAGAAGAAATCACAAGAAAGTTGCAGTATCTCAAATCAGAGTAACAAAGAACTAGTGTAAGAAGAAAAAAGTCAATATTAGGTTTATGGAAAAATTGCTTTCTCGGAGTATTTCGTGGTGTATAAATCCCTTAGCAGATACAGTTTTACTCTTTTAAAACTGTATAACAAAATTGCAGTTTGCATTTTGAACAGTAGCTGAATATACATCATTCAAATAGAAAGGGCAATATCTGAAGGGGTTTCTTTCAAAACTAATTTGATTTCTTCCAGTTTCATTTTCCCAGAAGATTCTACATAAACCCACCAGAGACTTCTAGACTGTCTATAATACAATGCCATATTTAATTTTTCAGTATTAAAAAGAACAGTAGGATCTAGGAAGAATTTACAAGCAAGGAGTGTGCAAACTGCAGGATTTCCCCAGGTAAAAAAAGGTCTACTATTATGTAGAGAGTTCAAGTTTTACAGTAAAAGGTAGTTTGCTATAGTATATAACTGCAAATGAGAGGTGATAATACAGTGGGTGATTTGCAACTGCTTTCTTGTTTGTATTTAGTGGTTCTTTTGTTTTCACCCTGCAAACTCTAATACACCAAGTGGTATGGAGGGAGTTGCACTGATGCCTGAGAAGAAGAAAACTTCTAATTTCTCAGTAATTCTTTGGCTGTAAACTTTGATCCAGACGAAATCTAGTTAGTTCCACCAGAAACAGGACTAATCAATGGCGGTGGTGACCCCAGTGGTAGCAACTGCATTTTTTCAGAGCCCCAAATTCTGGCTCTGGACCTGTCTAGTGAAAAGGTGCTGACTCCATGGCAACCAGATTCCAAGTTTGCAGATGAAGGATTCTTCCTGTACAAGCAATTTAAAGCTTCCTTGGAGTATATGCTGTATGTGATGGTAGCAGTTTTGCCTTTGATGAGCTGGCTCATAAAAACTCATAGATACTGCCACATAATTGCATATCCCCCCAGTTGGGCATGCTTCTATTCGAGTTCAAAGCACTTTGCAGCTTGATATAATGCATGTAAATGATGCTCAGCAAATAGTAGGAGAACAAAAACTGAGCAGCTGTTTCCTTTGTGCATTCATTTTCAATAATTAATTGTGTATCCTGTGACTTTTAATTGGGAGAGTGGTGATGCTAGTTTTACCACTCCTAAACTCACTATGATCAGAACAAAAGCTTTTATGTTCCTAAGCGTGAGAGTAGTAAAGCTGATCCCAATTATGCCAATATGAAGTAATCTGTAGTGGTGTAAAATTTAATTATAACTATTAGAACTTTTTACCAATTATTTTACGATCAGGAGCACAGACAGCTTGTAGGCTTTAAGGAGTCATTCTTTACTGTGCCTTTCTGAGCACTCAGGTAGTCTCTCCTTTGCAAAGGAAATTAGAGCTCAGAGCAAATGAAATTGAAAAGGCATCTCCTTGGGATAGAAATTACAGTTTCATTAATGCTTGCAAAGACACAGGAAAGTGTGTCAACAGTTTTGTCTTCTGGTCAGTGCTTTCACTCCTAGGTTTGGGTGTGTTAGGTTGTGTCAATCTCTGTATGAAACTGTGTCTGCAGGTCTGTGGCTGACTCTGTGTGCTTCCACTCACATATCATTGTAAATATAGTTTTGGGTAGCTCCAAAGGGCCCTCCAAAGCACATCTACTCTGGCCTCCTGCTATAGAAGCAGGTGCTGTTAGAACAGGATGCTCAGGGCCTTGTTCAGGCAAGGCTTGAATGTCTTCAAGTACTAGAGCTCTACATCTTGTCTGGGCAACCCAGTGTTTGACCACCCTCTTGGTGCTTTTTTTTTCCTTCTTTTTAAATTTCTTTTTTTAACAGATCTGAATTTCTTGTTTTCCAACTTGTGGCCATTCCTTCTTGTCCTTCCACAACATGCAAGCTCCATCTTTTCATATGCTCCCAGTAGCATCTAAGTTTTCCTTACTCCCTGGAGCTTCAGCAAGTCCAGAGATCCTGTTGCAAGGAGTGACTTAATATTACAGAGAATAATTTCTTTCTCTGTGAATGGCATCAAGTTTTATCCATTCAAAGCACAGTGAAGAGTTTTGCAACACTGAAAAAGAGATACCAAAACTCAAGATGGGTGGCAGCATTTGAGCAGATGTGCAAAGAGGGTGGGGAGGTCTGCAGCCTGGTGCTGAGCACGTGTCTGACAGTGCTGGGAGTGCAGCCTCACCAGGCAAGTGTAGGTGCCTGGATCAGCAGCTGCAATCCTGTCAAAACCAGCAGCAACACAGTATGTCTCAGGTTCAGGCTGTGATTCAAGGGAGGTATGTGTGACCATGTATGGCCATCAGTAAGCCAGGGAGAGCTGAGGGATGCCAGTGGGTGAATTGTTGAAAACATACCAGCTTCCAGTGTATCTGGTGAGAAATTGCATTTTTCAGACTATCTTTGTCAGCCTTCCAATAAGCCAGTGGAGTGTGTTTTTTCTCTCTGTTGTTATTGTTAGTGTGTGAACTTTCTATCCATCCACTCATGGTTCTTGTTACAACATTCAGATCTGTTCTCTGCAAGTGTAGGACATTTTGTTATTTTAGTCATTTGGTGCAGTTATTTATTACTAATTATGCTTTCACAGTTGAGCAATCGTGTTACTTCATTGCATTTATCCTTCACCAACATGTACACGGATTATTTGTGATGAGACAGCTATGGGTTGCTACTGAATGTAGATTTTGCAGCTTCAGTCTGAGAAGGATAATTCCCCCACTGCATTCAGCCTTTGAAAAGGGACCACAGATCTGTTCATTGCTTGCTGGAAAAAGAGAACATGTTTGAAGCTGTGGAAAATGGCCTTGATTATTTTAGGAACTAACATTGCATGGAAAGGAGACAGAAACTGCCAGTGTAAGGAAGGTGCACAATTCCTGATTTTCATGCACCTTTCTCCATCTGTGCTCAAGGGTGTCTGTGCAGAGACTGGGACAGTGTCCCCCTCCATGTGTGGCCTCAGGTTGCTTCTCTCTGTGATATCTTGCAGCAGCAGGATGATGACCCACAGGAGCTCAGTGGTACTTGGGCTTCTCCATCTCTGCTTTATCTGCTCTTGTGCTTCTGAAAGAAAGATAACCTTGACAAGCTTGTGGGCTGCTTGTCCTATTAAGCATAAAGACTGCAAATACTATATTAAAGCCAATAGAAATAATTAGCAGTATGGCTCTCTTTGAACTCACATTTTCCCTTAAGCAGGTCTGTTCTTTTTGGCTGTGTGGTGGCTGTGACACTGATGCAAGGTCAGCCAGCAGGGAGCTCCCAGCTCTGCTGCATTGGCTCCTCGCTGCTTTTGGGTAGGGCACTGTGCTCCCCCCACACCTGGGGGTGCAGGCTGGGACCAGGAGGAGGGAACCACTGCACTAGCAAGGGCCCTGACCCATTTGCAGCTCATGCAAGTCTCCAAGGCCCTTCTAATTCAGTGAGATGAATTCCCTTATAGAAGGTGCTGAGGACAAACAAAATGCCTTAATGGGAGTGAGTTTGGGCAGCACCTGCAGTTAGTAGCTGGGCCTGGATTTTACATTATGCTGTTACAGAGAACAGAGAAATGCATAGCATTTTTGCAGGAATTACCCCAGGAATTTGTTTAATATTTGTCAAATATACATGAAACCATTTCTGTCTTTGTGGGGTGATGCTTTCAAAGGCTGTTTCCCACTGGGCAAGGATCTGGTTTTCTTTTTGTGCTGTTGCAGTGCAGGTACTGCAAGAAGCAGATAACTGAGTTCTGCTCAAGTGCTTATTCCTAGCTATGACTTTAGTGAGGATCAAACTCGAGTCTGACAGCCTGGAGTTTTTACACAAAAGTTGGCTGATGTTTCAGCCATCTTAAGGTTTACTGCAATCCTTGATTTAAAACTGGTGCTTTGAATCTTTGAAGAACATGTGGCATTTTTGTTTTCAGCTTCATAAGATGCTTAGTTACACAGGTGGGTCACAATGCAGCCCTTTTCATGACCCTGTTCCTTCCACAGAAGTGCACACAATTCCCAGCGGCAGGAATGGGAGTTGTATCCCTGAACCTAATGGCAAACACCACCAGAAGTACAGATCTGGAGAGACGTACTTGAAAGGGTTACTCTGGATTGATCTGCAGTCATACTCTGGTCCCCATGCCTGAAGTCTGCAGTGTAGCTTCTGCCTTTAGGGTGCAAATTGTTGAAGCATGAGAAATAATTTTTTGTTTGCTTGTTGTAAATTCCTATCAAGTATCTTTGTCTCTGGAAAAAAGTGCTTCACGTCTGAGACTCAGGTTACTTATCCCTTTCACAGTTGCTTCAAAAGGTTGCTGCATATTTTCTAACCTGAAATGGATACCTGTGACTTTAAAGATACTTACTCTGTAGTCAAATAATAATGCAATTTTTTGTTTAATTTTATATTTTGACAGTTGTTCAGTGAAAAAATAAGTGGAGCAGAAGGAACAAAGTTAGATGAAGAATTTCAAGAGATGGAAAGGGTAAGGACAGTATCATGTTTTTCAACATTAAGCTATTGCAAAATAAAAAATGTTTTATATTTCAAGTGATAGAATCATATTGTAGTTTTATCTGGGGACACACACCCCACCATGTGCTTCCCAACAGAAATATGTAAGGATGTCAGTTTATCCTTGAGCCTTGTCAGCTCAGCCAAGGGAGAGACATCCACAACATCTGAACAGAGGGAAAAGGTTCCACTGACAGCTCTTGACAGTGAAGGGAAACTCCTCCAAGAATGGTGCAGAGCATCAGGAGGGGCCTTTCTCCTCTGCCTGTGGGGGAGGTGGGAGACAAAAGTCTTCAGTGTTTCATCAGTCTTTGTAAATATCATGAAGCATTCCCATCTGATATTATTAATTACAAAAAATCTAGCTACTAGGGTTAAAATCTCTCTTGATACAAAATTGCATTCATAGTTTGAATCCATATTTGGAAATTTTTATGAACTGTTGTGAAAACTGAGATGTTTGCTGTCTACTGAAGAGTTTTATTGCAAAATAAACAATGTTACTGCCAGTTTTTGCTTTTTCAGCTTTTATGTACTTTTTTGATTGCTCTTGTCTTTCTGTGTATTTTTTAATTTTAATAGTGGACCTAGGTCACAGCTTTTATTGTTGGCAGATTGAGGAAAAAGAGTTGCATGACTTGTTTTTTGGTTTGTTTTTTTTTTCAACATGCACTTTGGAATTTCTGATCTAAACAGGCTCTTAGATTTCAGTTTCTTTGATGACAGAATAATTATTTCCTTTCTCTGCATTAAAAGGGAAAAAATAATTTGCAGACCCTAAGGGAGGAAAGGGAAACAAACCAGAAATTTAATTTTTGTAGCTCTTTAGAAACTATTAAATAGGAAGACAGTGCAAACTTCTGCTTTAAATGGCCATGACACCAAGATTGTGAGGGATATGTTCTGTCTTTTTCACCTGTGGAGAAAAGCAGTCGTGGTAACAATTGTTTGACTGGCAGGAAATTTGTACTCTAGAATGTGTAAGCAGTAGTCAAGACTGATGGGCTGGAAAGCCCATATAAACCTATAAACCTTCTCTCCTTCCCAGTCTTACCTGCCAGTTAATATGTTTTTATATATGTCATAACTATGACATGGATTTTTACTTCAACCTACAGTACTTGCTTTATTTTAAATAAAAGTTAATAATCAGCTAGAATAGTTTATTATGTCTAATAAAATGGTAAACTTTCTAGTAATCTTAGTTGGGGTTTTTTTGCCAACTGTATTATCTTTCTTTTTCAGAAAATTGATGTTACCAATAAAGCTGTAGTGGAGCTTCTGTCCAAATCCACAGAGTATCTTCAGCCAAATCCAGGTAGGAAAGGAACAATAGGTGTTGGATTTAGCTGAACACTGTCTTCTTACTTGGAAATTCATCCTAAGTAATTAAAAGCTAATTAGGTCACAATCATCAGGCTTCTGAGTGTCCTTGAGAACTTACCCTGTGTGTTCAGTGCACAACTGTCAGGTTTATACTCAGTCTGGTCTGGGGTGTGTTCAACTTGCAGCTCACCATGCATCTGGTTTCCTGGGCCGTGTGTGTGGGCTGTCCATGTGTGACATATCCTGGACAGCTTGGGGCTGGGGTACAGCACGTGTGTTGGTGTTTGTGCTGGATTTCCCACAGTGGGATTCAGATCTCTCCCCTGAAGAGAATGCCAACCTATTTTATTTTCTTTTTCAGCAGATATCTAAAAAGCCATTGAGTGTAACTCATGGGCTGGTGCCACCAGTGGTGCTGGTGGTTAGGTAGCCCCGGGAGGTGGGCTCTTGCTGCGTGACCTGGTGTTTGAATGAGGTTTTGCATTTTCTGGACACTGCTCAGTCTTCGTGGGTTTTGGATCATCAGTGAATAGAGAGTTTTCAAATGCGTTTTAAGAAACAAGAAAGGAGACATGTTTACATATGCAGTCAGTCACAAAGTTTATCTGTTATGACCTTGATTACTGTCCAAACCAGCTGTTAGAAGAACCTTCACTTGTTAGAGAACTGTTTGACTGAACCCCTGTGTAGTCAGGTACCCCACTGCCTGCAGAGAGAGTGGCTCTTGTGGGTACCTTGTGAGATGCACATCCCTGAGGAAGTTTGATGGGTTACATCCTCATAAGGATGGTAGGACTTGGGCCTGTACTTAGCCCAGCTGTCATGTTCATGATGAAGCTGGTCACTATTGTCCACATTTCTCAGGAGTGCCCTGCTCATGGCTGCTGCTGTGTTGAAGAAGTTTTTGAGTGATAACAGTAAGGAGCGAAAAACTCTCAAAGGATCAACTCATGGTTCTGTCATGATACGTGCAAGATAGCAAGAAATTAATGTGTATGTACCAGGCCATTTTGCAGAATAAATTTCTGCTGTCTTGATTATTGGTACAGGGGAAAAAAAATAAGAAAAAAAAAACCCAAAAAACAAAAGAGGGGAGAAGTTCTGCAAAATTCTCACAAGCAAGAGAGGGGAGAGAGAGAGAGCTCATGACATTGGCTTGGGCTGTGCTTGTATGTGTTCTGCATTTGCCTTCTGCAGGACTTCTGATCAAGGAGTTCACAAGCAGGAGTGTTTAAGGGAATTTGAGTATTGGTGCATATCCACAGGAAGATGACAACCACTCCTGCTGTATATCTGCCTGTAGAAGTAATGCACATTCAGTTGGGAATAAAGAGCAGTTTCATGTGACTCATATTGTTGAATGGAATCTTATTTCCACTTTTGACTGTGAAGTGCTGGCAACAGAAAACTTAGGAATCTACAGACCAGCTTAGTGACTTGCTTCATGATGTTGCTTGTGAAATGATTCATTGCTTTAAATATATTAGTTTTAAAAGTGTTAGTAACTTTTGAATCTTTTTTTATGTCCTTCTTAGCATACAGAGCCAAGCTGGGAATGCTGAACACTATGTCAAAGATCAGAGGACAAGTTAAAACCACAGGCTATCCCCAGACAGAGGGACTCCTGGGAGACTGCATGATACGGTATGGCAGAGAGCTTGGCGATGATTCTATGTTTGGTGAGTTTGTGTATCTCCTCTGGGAATATTTCAGCATAAAGTTCCTTGCAGAATATTACTTGGTGACATAACCCATGTAAATAGCTACTGCAGGTAAGAGGGCAAGTTAAGTACAGTGATCAGGGGGTGACTGATACCATTAATAAAAAATACTTCTGCATATTTGTCCACCCCTATTGCAAGTCGATTTGGTAGCTCTAGTACTGATGCTTCCCAGTGATTCATATTATTACCACAACCATTTTCATATCTAAGTTGTCAAACCTAACTGATTTAGGGTGATTCTCAGATGCACTGTATTTCTTTTAATCTTTAAATTAAAAAGGTTACCCTATATTTGAGAAGTCCTTTTGGATATGGCTGGGATCAGGAGAGAACAAGGGAGAAATACATGAGTAAAGGAGAATCCTGGTTTGGGAAGGGAAAGGGAACAAAGGGTAGTGGGAGTAGTATGGGCTGGGACTACATGCAGAAGCCAGTACAGAACTGGCTGGCTTTAATATGTGCTGTTGTTAATATCTGCAATTTACACAGTGGCTTGTTTTGAAATAATAACAGCTATGGTAGGTGTAGGAACCTTGCACTCGAGCCCAGGTAGGTACTGCCCAGGGAAAGATGCTGCTGATAGACACAGACTCATTTATTCTCCTCACAAAGAGTCAAGTGGCACAACTCATCTGTGAGCTGGATTTATCTGTGTTTTTGCAAAACCAGTGAGGAAAGAACATGTCAGTGTTCTGCCTACTGGTCATCACATGCTTAATAAAGGTATGCAGCTATGTTAAACAGGTAGATTTAAAGCAGCAGCAACAATTTGAGCCAAAATGAGGTTTGGAAGAAAAGCACTCTGCATGTGAGGACACTTTAAAACAGGATTGTGTGTTCAAAAAGTTACTCACTTTTTGCATATTTAATATTACTAAAGTTGTACAAATTCATCAGCTTGGTTTGCATTTCTCAAAGTGGAGAGGGTTTGTAACCTATATAAATATGATTAGGAAAGATGTTCTTTTTTTTTCCCCAGTGCCCTTCAGGGAAAGTACACTTCAGAACAGAAATTTTCCAGTTCTAGTGTTCTGTAGGGGACAAGAAGTGCATAGCCTGTGGTATTTTTTCACTCTTCAAGGGACTGCAGCAGATACAAATATACCTATTTGAAATAGCTGTTTCATAAGACAAATTTTCTGGTTTTACATATATTGTGATGTAAGTAGCCTATTCTTTACCATAGGCCTTGCACTACTGGATGCTGGTGAGAGTATGAAGCAAATGGCAGAGGTGAAGGACTCGC
This sequence comes from Chaetura pelagica, assembly GCF_000747805.2. NCBI lineage: Eukaryota > Metazoa > Chordata > Aves > Apodiformes > Apodidae > Chaetura > Chaetura pelagica. The sequence continues at coordinate 9,459,173 of NW_009952711.1, forward strand.
TTGATATTAATGTCAAACAAAATTTTATTGATCCTCTACAGTTATTGCAGGATAAGGATTTAAAAGAGATTGGGGTAAGTTTTCCAGGGTAAAGCTTCATTTATCAATAATTAGAGTCAATCAAACTCTGTTTCCTTGAGATGTTTTTATTGAAATCAAGGAGGTAAATAAATTTCACTGAGCTCAAGTTTGTCTAGCAAAACACTGATCAAATGTGCTTGAAATCAATGCCTGGCTATTTGTCACTTGTCTGACTTACTCAATTTGTTATGTTGCTTGTACATTTGGTACAAGAAGGATGGTGCAGAAAATTATATTCTGTATTTTTCTGCTATTTTATTTTAAACACATTTTTTATTAATTCTTATGAGCATGTGAGTGGGCTGTGATTTACTGTGGCTGATTTTCCTGCTGTGCTGGCTCTGGCAGTCTAAAGCTGTTTATAATGGAGAATGAATGTAACTGTTGAGAAAAGGCTATTCAGGGCAATCATAGAATGATCTGAAAGGTGCCATAGATGTTGAAGTGCCATATGCCACAGCAGGAAAAACATGGGAAGCTGAGGAACACATTTTTAACCTTAAGAGTTAACTTTTCAGTGCTTTTGTTTACACTGTGACAATTCAAAGAAAGCCAGGCAATCCCTGTCTGAGTCTGTTGCTTCCAATAGACTTGGATAATAGGCAAGTTAAAACCCCGATGAAATGCAGAAATGCAAGTTATTTTATTTGTTTACATGTAAATGGATGTGGAAAGCATAGCAAAAAGATGGTAATAACATCCTGATGTCTTTAGCTGTCTCCTATGATACATAACTGTTTTCAGCTGTAGTTCTTCTGGACTGATGAAAAGAAGTTGTTTGATATAAGCTCTAATGAGCATTTTGTTCTGTCACTTTGAGTCCATTTTCTGTAAGTCAGTCCCATGATTTTTGGCAACAGAAAAGCTTGTGTAGTTCTATCAGATAGAAGTGTCAAGTTGACACCTAGCAAGGAAAGTAAGAAAACAGGATTTGTTGGAGCACTGCTTATAGAATGAGAAGGGGAAAAAGCCCTTTAGCTTTCATATTGCAAATAATTCAAGAGGTAAAATTGAATGAAATGTAGCATATGGGGACACACATACTTACATTGCATCCTGCTTCTCATTTAGACAATTTGAGGTGTTGCACATTTAATGAAATATAAGAGTTGGATGTCTAAGGTTAGCAATTCAGGATAGCCAGTTCCCCAAGTGTTAACAAATGGCTCTTTATTTAAAGTCTATACAGCTTAAAATTTCATGCATGTATATGGTCCTAGACTTACCTGATGCTGTCTTAAATCAAAGGAATGGATTGGATAGGATGGACAGGATAATCTGATCCTTGTTTTCCTTTGATTCTGCTACATCCATAACTGAAATTTCCTTCAATCACAATGTATTTGTTTGGGCTTGTCCTATTTGGACCTTCTCATAAATGTTTTGTCTTATTTAGCATCATCTGAAGAAACTAGAAGGACGCCGTTTGGATTATGATTATAAAAAGAAGCGTCTTGGAAAGATACCAGATGAAGAAGTTAAACAAGCAGTAGAAAAATTTGAAGAGTCAAAGGAACTGGCTGAAAGAAGCATGTTCAATTTCTTAGAAAATGATGTAAGCATGTCCTGCATTTTATTTTATTTTGTTTTGCTGCAGCACATGCAGGAGGGCAGTGTGTGTGGGAGTGGATAATGCCAGTCCCATTCTTCACAGGAGGTAAGGTCTGCAAGCAGAAGGTGTTCCTCTTTCCTCTTCTTCTGTCAGAGAGGAACATAATACACAGCAGTAAATAGGAGAAGTTGAGAATTTAGGAATTTCTTTTGGAGATGCAGTGGCTCAGACAAGATCGTCACAGGGGTATAAAACAGTTTTATGATCTATGAGCAATGAACTATCTGAGAGTAGTGTGCAGTTTGATAAGTCAGAGGTAGAAGGCTGGGAGATGACTAGTTACAGACCTGCTGCTGAAACTATGAGCAGGGGTTTGTACTCCACTTTCTGAATTGTAGCTGGTTCTAGTCTAAACTTTGCTGCTGATTTGAAGTCTCTGTGTGATTCTGTCTCTGAAAATCATTATTATTTGGCTCTGAAAATTAATCAGAGTTTGTTTGTGGCTTGGGGTACCTAGATTTTGGCATATCTAAACACGTTTAGAAAGCAGTAAGTGCTGTTTTCTGTGAGCAAGCTGCAACAAGGAGGAGCTGTTAAGTGGGAACACTTAACTGCAAGCAACTTCTCCCCATGTGCACACCCATGTAACGACCACTTATAAACCAGCCTGTAGCTCCTAACCTGTTTGTGAGTGGGACTCGTGTTACAGCAGCGTGGAGGTCAGTGAGTCTCTTGCTGTTTCACTAGTGCACGTTGTATGAGGGCAGCAAAAAATGTAACATCCTCTATCAACAATTTCAGCACACTGTTCCACTGTAGGCTCTGCCAGTTGCTTGGTTGCAGTGTATGTGTTTTATAATTCTGTCTTCCAGAAGCAGCTGAGGAATGTTTCAGATAGTGTTTATCTCTAGTCAAAGGAGCAAACTAAGGATAAAACAGTAAATGGATTAAAACGGTTTAGCTGAGCCACTAGAGAGAAATAATGAGTTACACTTTCTTGTTAAACTAATTCTGCCATTGGGAGGGGGTGAACTGGATGTCCCTTTGATGTTTTTTCCATATCCACTTTCTATTGTTCCTGTTTAAAAAAACCTCTGTGCTCCTTCCTTTCCATTTTCCATGCTGACCCAGTCTGTAAGTCCTTCTCAAACTTCTCATTACAGCTTTGCTGTCTAACCCCAGACTGTCCTGCTGGGTTTGCAGAGATCTTAACTGCAATTGCTGCCTTCCCATCCTCTGCAATTCCCCACATCTCTCTTTCGTGATCTCCTTGACCTGCAATCTCTGGTTCCCAACCACCTTGCCAGATGCCTTCCCCAGACTAGGTCCTGATCCACATCTCAGGTTTTTGCACAGCTAGTTCCAGACCTCCCACATAGAAACGGTTGCATGCACTTCTTATCAGATCCATCTTTCTGCCTTTCCCACTCAGCCAGCCCCAGCCTCCTCTTGCTAAGTGGCTTTTAGTTCCTCAGGCTCTTCTGGCTCTTTCCCAGTATCTCTCTCTCTTCCCCTAATCCTCCATTCTATATCCCTCCTGGCTCTTAGTCATCTTGTTTGGACAGTCCTGGTACATCACTTTTCTCTGACCACCCTATCCAAACCCCAGACACTTTGTGTGTTGTCCCCAGCTGGTTTACATTACTCTGTTTTGACTGTGATGGAGTTGTAGCAGCTGTTGGTTTGGTTCTGTGCATTTCATTTCTGTAAGCTATGTGACAATGTTTGGCTCTTCTGGAATCCCAGCAGAATTTCTAATAATCTTTTTAACTGAGTAAAAGCAGACAAAATACAGCACAAAATTGTCATGGGTCCATAGAACATTTGCAGAAAGTTTACTCAGATATCTTCTTGTCATCCAATGTCTGAAGACATCATGATTGAATGGAAGCATGTCAGACTTCCTGGGGTCTGTCCTCCTAATGCTGTCATAAAGGAAGAGGACAAATAAGTATCTCTTACTGCTCCGTGCTCAGTACAGCTTGAGCTTTTCAGTGTGTGCTAGGGCAATGAGGTTATTTGTTATATCATGAAGAAAAATATTTTTATTTTTGTCTCCTTCACATTCTTTATCTCCTCAGCATCCATATTATTGAGTGATTGGCTGATACTTTTTAAATCCAAGTAGATAAATCATGTCTCATTTATTGGTTTAGAAATGCTGCCATCTAGTGAGGTAAGTCCATATCATGTCAGAACTGCAATTTGTAAACATTGCTAATAAACACTAATGGGACTGAGTCATAAGAGCTGTCACCTGGTAGTTTCTTCCAACATAGCTGATCTGAAAAGCCCCACTTTCACCTGCTAAGGAGTCATGTCCTTTTAACATGTTTCAGGCTTGGGTGTTGACAGACAGCTGGCTTGGAAGTTGAAAGCAGAAGGGGGTTTGCACACTGTGAAAGGAAATGACTCAAGGACCCAGCCCTGAGCTAGTGAACTAGAAGTTACACCTCAGTATTGTTCAGTTTCCAACTGGCAGTTTTTTTGATACAACCACATATGGTCTTTTTCAATAGCCCCCACAAGGTATCGTGGTCTTCTGAGATACCAAGTGTGTTTTGAATGATCTGTTCATTTATCCTTCAGCTGAATGCACTGCAGGCTCCTTAAAACTATTTTTCTCTCTATATTTCAGGTAGAACAAGTTAGCCAGTTGGCTGTGTTTGTAGAAGCAGCACTAGATTATCATAAACAATCCACAGAAATTTTGGAGGATCTGCAGAGCAAGCTGCAAAACCGGTAAGACTCAACCCATCAGAAATCTTTGAGCCTTTTCTTCAGCTGAGGTTCATGAATGTGAAAAGTCACAGAAGCAACAGGTCTTGTAGCACCATCTCCCAGATGCACGTTTGCTGTGCTCTGTGTGTTACTGGACTTGATTGCTTTAAACTGGTGCCACTTGGCAACTTATTGCTGCCTTCTAAGCCTTTAATGTAATGCAGGATCTGCCCAGTAAGCCTTGAGTGTGTGCACAATCTCTCACTCACACTTGTAGAGGTTAATCAGGGCAGCGTCCATTGGTTTGGAAGTTTATTTAAACCTGGATAATTGGAGTTGTGTTTTGGAGGCTCTGTGAAGAAGTTGGACTATTTTCAGTGAGAGTAAGGGGTATAAAAAATTCTGCAGCAGAGTAAGGAAATAGCCAGCTGGCTAGAACAGAGCTGTGGTGTAATGCACTTATGAAAAGGCCTGATATTTTGTGTCATCCTCAGAAGAAAAAAAATGCTGCTGTCATTAATTGGTTATAAGTTACTCAGAACCAGCAGAGAACGGGAGACCTGAAAGACTGGATTGTCATCATAGCACAGGCTGACATTGCAGTCATAGAGTCAAGATAACTGTTTTGGGCTATTCTGAGACCAGGGTGGATGTGGTGGCTGTGACAATTAGCACAGGGGTAGCCCTGTCTGTTAGATACCCTGCACCATCCCAGCTGGAGGGGCCAGTGAGACAAGGAGGTCTCGGCTGGGCCACATACACATATAGGAAAAGGTATGGAGGCAGTTGTGCTGACCAAATGGTTGGTTCCCATTTTCCCTAATAAATAGGCAATGTGGTGGGAAATGTAGTCCCGGGGCACTTCTGTCCTGGCTGGGTTTCTGCCTGTGTTATTTGCAGCTGAGCTTTCCAGAGGGTTCATTCCTGGAGCTTCTGCTGAGCTGAGTGGCTGCTGTGGGTGCTCAGCACTTGTCAGCCTCAGGCTCTGTCAGCAGGACCGAAGCATTAAATAACATAGGGACCTGCTAGAAATACTGCATGAGAATTGAGCAGCTTTCAGTGAATAAACCCACCCTGCCCCCTCAAAAAAAAGACCTGAAAACAAAACCAGCTGAAGGTTTTTTTCCCCACCTCTTAAACACCAAAAAACCTAACTCTGAGTGGAAGATCTGTAAGTATTTGTCCCTTCAAGTAAATCTCTTGTCACTCTTCTGTGTTCTAGAATAAATGTAGCATCTAGTCGGCCTAAACGTGAATTTAAGCCAAAGCCTGTAATAACAACAACTCTGGAAGTTGGTGATAATCAGCAGCACAATGGGATTGCCTACAGTTCTTCCGTAAAATCATCAGGTAAGTCTGTGGCCACAGAATTAACATGTCAGTAGATGCTTTGCCAGATTGCTGGTGAGGTGTTGCTTTGGCCATGAGAACCATGGATGCACGAGGCATCAGTAGCCATGCATCTCACTCCAGTTTGTTTCCCAGATTTGGAACTAGAATGGTGAAGCAGGATCCCTCACAAGTGTCTCACCCATCTGAAATTTAGATGTGGCATTCTGCTTGGTCCTTTAGGTTCTCTGTATTGCCACTGAGGGTGGGAGGAGAGAGAGACACTTGCATAAAACAGTTAATTTCTTGCAAAGACAGATGCCTAAGGTGGGTGTGTTAGATCATTCACTGTCTGGAGTATCTCCAGATGCTAATTTCTCTCCACAGTCTGAGAACAAAAATAATCAGTACAGGATCTTAACTATTAGCCATGTAAAATTCAGAGAGATTTCTTCCACCTTTACTAATTTAATTAACCTTTTTTACATTACTGTCCCCTGAAGTACGGATCCAAGTGTGTGCATTTATGAACTGAAGTGCTGAGGTACCTATTGGTGTGGGAGAAGGATCTCTTCCTTTTACTAGGCTCTGATTCCACAAAAAAACCCAAACAAACCCAACACCCAAACCAAATCAACTGTTGAAAGCCCTTGAAAGTCTGTGAATTAAAATTAGTAGGGTTATCCTACTCATTGAAATAGCTTTTCCTCATCTTATGAATAAGGAAAAAAAAAGGGAGTCAAAGATTTCCTTCTCTACTTGGCATGGTAGCTAAGATCTTCTTCCTAATCTTTTTATTTCCTCATGCTCCAATTTCTTCTTCCATTTAATCTTGTTCCTTTCTAGAGGTTGTTAGGAGAGAAATGAGAGAACTAAAGCTGCAATTTTATGCTCTTTCTGCTGTCTCTCTAATTTTCTTGCACTCCGCTACAAGATGAAGCTATTACACAAACCATACTGAAGGGGCTTTCCAACAGTTGTGCAGTATAAATCCACCCAGCAAGATCTTATCCCTTGATTTCTTCCTTTCGTGCTTCAGGCTGTTTGAGGGTGTGTTGGTGAAGCTTCCTGTGCCCAGAGACAGCCTCCTCTTTGTGCACTCCTCTCCAGTCAGACCACTGGTCCCTAAGACATGGGATGTAAGGACACATTTCATTCAAAGCACTGCAGATGTTTGCAGCAACCCGTAACTTTCTGGCTATTTTCACAGCACATCTGGATGAAAGTAGGAGAAACAGAGCAACCTTTATTAGGAGTTCAGCATAAAATTTTCTAGGCCTCTATCAATGACTTGTCAAGTTATGTAGGCTTAATTTTTTGTGCTTTGCACGTGCAGTGGAGAAAAGAGATTCAGATTCAGCATTTGTATATAAACTAGTGTGTCACACCAGAGATAAAACAGCACACGCATTACAGTGGTTTATCATTGCCATGAAGCAATTGATCCACGGTGTCCTTGTACACAGGGACATGTCCTTGTACATTTCTCTTCCTGTTTAAAATCAGAATAATGAAACAGACAATATTTTTGATCTGTGATTTAGAAATGTGAACCAGGCAGCTCTAAGCAAAATTGGTAAATGTTTTAGGGTCTTCATGTGATGGAGGATAGGAACATGATCATCCTCTTTGCTTAGAAAAGTAACCACTTCCTCCTACACAAACAACCTCTTTCAAGCCTAATTTCCCATGTTTACTCATTGACCCTAAAAAATGTAGACCTTTAATTATCTTGGTATTCAATGAACTCATGGAAATCAACAGGACAGTTTACAGTAACTGGTGCATCCAGCACAACAGCCACAATCCAGTTCTGACTGTTTAAATGGCTTTTCCTGTGTCTCACCATACTTTTTCAAGATAAGTATCAGCTTCTTGGAGCAGAAATAGTATTTTCCTTTGTATGATCCCTAACACATGGGGATTATTTACTTCTAATAGCTTGCACACATTTTCAAGGCTAGATTCACAGAAACATAATTTAAATGTTGTGAATTATTTGACTGCTTTGATTAAGTACAGATAACAAATCTGTGGTTTTGTTCTCATTCATTGTTATCCTTTTAATCAGCAGAAGCTCTGACCATCATCTGGCTCATTTTAGACCTCCCTTTAAATGCTGTGCTATATCATGCCTTCCATTCTTTTTGTCAGGTCTGACTATGATGTGAAATTCCAGCATGTGGCAGCCAGATTTGGTTGCCACATGCTGGAATTCAACAAAAGCATCTAAATGTTTACTCATTTCAGCTTTGAGGGAGACTTGGATTAATTATTTTAGCAAGCTTCCAGTTTGTGATTAGGGAAGTAGAATTTAGCTGCCACGTACGTACAACACGGTATAGAAGCCAGAGTAGGTGCAGGTATAAGCAGTAATTCCCTTTGGGGAATAAAACCAACCAACCAACAACACAAACCAGCATTGAATGGCTTCCTGGTTTCATCCTGAAACACTCTAGAAATCACAGACCAATTCTAGCTTAACCTGTGTTTGTGGTGGTTTTTTCCATTTGTGCTGTCCAGGTTTGAGTGGTCTGGTTTTAATGACAAGTCATCTTTGAACATGACAGTGAAGTGTGGCAGTTCAGCTCCACAACTGGAGAAATTAAGGAGGGATGCAGGTGTTGCAAAGCAACCAGCTCTTTTTGCAGAAAGGGAGAGTGCAATTTCTTCAGCTTAAATGTCTGCAACAGGAAAAGATGTGCAAGTATTTAATGGACAGAAAAAGGCTGGAATCATGTTGCCAACTCTGTGATGTTAAGCAGTGCATGTTGCAGGCTGTCAGGCAGGGCTGCCCCCGTTGCCTCTCTCAGGGAAGCTTTTTCTCCTTGGATTACATACAGTAGCAGCAGCTGCCTGGCTCTAATGAAGACTTTGACTGATCCTACAGCCTGGAGTGAAACCGGTTGTACTGGCCCTGACAATTATTTAAAAATCTTTCCAGGCTGCCAGAGATTTCTTTTCAGTTCTTTGGAGCTTAAAATGAACCAAATGTGATCCATCTTATATCAGGTACCTTACTGTCAGAAATGAACTGGCTTGCAATAATAAATTAGCCCCATCAGAGCAGCTGGTGAAAGCAAGGAACTTGGACAGTTATTCAGAGTGCTGCTGTCTGCTGCTGACAGTTCCAGGGAGCTGGTACCAGTTCTGCCTGGGCAAAGACTGATAATAACTCAGCAATTTTTGAACACAATCAGTCCATTTTTGTTGGGAAGCATAAATTATTTTTTTTTGACAGTTTCAGCAAAAATATGTCCAGAACCAGGCTTTCACCTGTGGCATTGGATTAGACCAGACATAATTTAGTTTGTTCTTGTAAAACTTTGTTACTGTCCTATGCCTTCCAGAGGCAGAGGACTAGTCCAGCTTTGGCACAGCAATGTTCTGGGCAGGTTTGCTCAGGGGTATCTCTGTGTTAACAGCTCTCCTCCGTTATTATTATATAGATATATAAAAAAAGGCTTTCTTCTATTGTTAAAAAGGATAAACCATACCCACAAAATGTAAAAGTAATTCCTACTTCTCAATTTTAACACCAAATATGACTCCAAATTGTATTATTGTCAATTAAAAAGATTATTACATCTGTTGTCACTAACTGATCACCAGAATAGTTGTCACCTGCTTTCCTTAAGACACTTCTCCTGATTTGTTAACTACAAAATGCATGAACAGTTACTTTTCAGCTACACATTCCCATGATTAGCAGACTGAAGTGCATTTTTGCATGGATTTGAACATCCCAGCTCTGATACCTGTCTTGCGTTACCAGTTGTGTCCAGATTTACCCAAACACTGTTATTCAAAGGGAGTAGCACGTGTGATGGCTGGGAGAGAGTCAGGGTTATTGGGGACCTGTTGCAAGTAAGACAACCCAAACAACTTAGTATTTAAGTGGTTTAATGTAAACACTGGGGTGTTCTAGAGTTCTTTGTCAAACCATAATGTGTTTTACTATTATTTACATGACAGCATATGAATTTTTTGTCTCCTACTCATCCTTTATAAATATATTTCAAATTGCCAGACTTTTACTTAGATTTGCTGTATATATTTTTAAAAATCTATTATAGCTGAACTTCATTTGAACCTCTGGCTAGTCCTTGGCCACAGAGCTAAGTTTTACAGTTGGAACATCAGATTACATTTTACTAGAATAAGTTACTGTTCATAAATATATTACATATATATCCACATAAAAAAACCTGAGCTAATTAACACCTCTTTGTGAAAGTATCTTTTAAAAAAGGTAACTGCTTGAACAAAGTTAACTTGATTCTTTCTTGTTACTTAATTTTTATTGGTTTTCTGCAAATGTACTATTACTATATTTGCATATGGTACCATTAATATTTTTAATAAGTAATGGAATGAAGATCTTCATAGCAGGACAAACACTGTAAGTCACATTTTTTTACCCATTGTTTTATGCTGAGGGGCTGGTGGGCTGCTGTGGGGCTTTACTAATAACAGGTTTTTTTTCTGTCACTGGGGCAGGTTCTTCAATGCAGATGGATCAGCCTTGCTGCCAAGCTCTCTATGACTTTGAGCCAGAAAATGAAGGCGAGCTTGGGTTCAAGGAAGGGGATGTCATAACTTTGACCAATCAGATTGATGAGAATTGGTATGAGGGGATGTTAAATGGAGAGTCTGGCTTCTTCCCCATTAATTATGTTGAAGTGATGGTTCCCTTGCCTCAGTGATTGTGTCATTCAAGCTGTGAACACGATTTCATGACTGAAATGGATTCACAAGTGTTCTGTCAGTGTGGCATTCTGTGAAAGCCTTGCTATTAGACTGACTTACTGACTTTTGTATGCATCTTTTGAAAGTGTATTTATTTTATATTCAAAACAATTTTACCTTCCCTGAGTCCATCAACCTGCAAAAAAACCCATACCCAGTTTTTTTGCTTTGTGCCTTGAAGATCACTGTATGAAGTGTTTACTGGTAGCTCACTGTTGCTCCAAAAATGCATTTCCTTGCTCTTATTGTACATTTTTTTTTTAGTCTTTGGCTGCAATGATTTTACTATTGAAAACCATTTCTAAATACTGTCAGTGAAGCTAACTGTAACCAGTTCCTGATTTACTGATGTCATTGAGCTCTTTTCATCTATCACACTGTAATTTATTGTGAGCAAGTTAATCTGTGGTTCATATGGTATGTTGACAAAAGGCAAAGTAGTTGTTGTCAATATTATGATGTTGTACTAAGTACAAGTTCTCAGCATTGAAAATTCCTATAGTTTACTGACCAAACTGAATAAATATTTCTGTGGGACAAGAAGAGTGGTTGCTGCTTCTATTCCTATAATTCTGGCGTTTGTTTTTGAGCTGGAAGTCATGTTTGCTAAATATATCAGCTTTCAGTGAAGAAAAAAATGCTATATAAAAAAATGCACAAAAGCTAAAGTTTTATGACACCTCAGCTACTGGAATTGTAATAATTTTGCCCTCTCCCTACTGATTATGTATTATTTGTAATGTCTTAAAATTTTCCTTCTAGCAGGAGAATAAGGGAAAAATTCCTTTGGACTAACTATAAACTATCCTAGCTCCAAAAGGTTTGTATAGAATTCTATTGAGATAAACAGGTGAGTATCAGTGGTAGCTACTGCAAGCAAATGCAAATTCAATACACTTTTTTTACTTATTTGAAGGAAATAGAGAAGGAGAAGAGGAGACAAGGTAGAGAGAAAGACATAATAAAAAACATGCCCAAAAATGAAGGAAAAACTTAGGCATCTTAAGTACTATCAAAATGAAGATAGAAGGATAACAGATAACCCAACTAATTCTGTTTTCCTTAGTAAATATAGGGGCAGTAATGACCAAAAAGCTCAGCAGCCCCAGAGGAACATCTAAGACTTTACACAACATTTTATGGGCAAACTGCCTTGAATCCAGCTTCAGCAAGATCCTGTACCGCTGCTCTTTCCTTTTAAGACTTGTACAACTATGAAAGAGTTAACTAGTGTAACTTAATTCCACCCATCCCTTTTTCTATCAAAAGGTTGCTTTTTAAATACTGAAGATGACTCTTAAATCAAAGTTCATAGCAGTTTAACTTTATTTGACAAACTGAGTGACAAACAGGACAGCATGGCATATTCCTGAAGGCTTCTAAACCTCCAGGGAATCTTCCCTAAAGCAAACACTTTTATTGCTTCAAAATCCTTTGAGCCACTCAAATAAGATAATGAACAATTTATTTTTTTTAACCTGCAAATACTAAACTCCAAGACTGCTTTTTAACTAATAAATATATTTTTCATGTATATAAAAAGTTTAAGAAATCAAGATAACTAGAGCAAGGTTGTAGCAGCATCCTTCTATGAGGGCCATCATGTATCAGAATTGAGATCTGCTAAAACACACGTATTAAACCAGCATCTAGTCTTGATGTCTTAAAGGTAGGATTTTCAAATAACTTACATTAATATAAGTAAAGCTTTATCTTAATAACTGCATCCTAACACAGAACAGGTCTTAAATTCAGAACTGAATACCTTGACAAGGCAAGAGGCAGACTAAAAATTCCAGCACTTGGAGAAATCCTCAGTTTTATCTGCTTCTCTCCCTTCAGCTGTTCCCCTCATGCTCTTAAAGAGAAATACTTTGTGGCTCATGAAAGCCCATTCTTTACCATAGAGCCAGCAGGTGAGCATTTTAGGAAAAAGAGGCTAAGAGTAACTGAATGCAGTGGCCCCAGAGGCTGACTGCCTGGTTTCTGAGGGTTATAAGTCAGGCTTTACCTGGATTACAGAGCTATAAAAGTTACAGTAAATTACATACTGGCCAAGAGACAGTATTCCCCCAACTGCCCTACTAGACATACACAAAGCAGCACTGCAGACTGCACAGAAATTTAGTACAGAAGGATTCTAAGAGCAGATATTTTTGATGCACCTTTTATTACAAACAATTACTGGTTTCTAGTTCCGATTTATATTTCAGTTGTTTTTCTAGTCCCATGGAAAGCTGGCTTGTTGGGGCCATCCAAACAGAGTGCTAATAGCTAGTTGCAGTACATTTTCTGTTGGAATGAGATGCTTTTTCACATTTACAGGATTCATCTGTCCAAGTCTAGAAACAGATAGTACTGAAACTGGTCCATTTCCAGGTGCTAGAATACAGGAACAGTATATTTAGTAACAGACAACATTTTTACAGCTTGCTTTTAATTTTAAAAATGTTTCACTCTAGGAAGTTCTCTAGCAAGTGATCTAGACCAGTTTTAGTATATTTTAGCATCAGGATATGATCAGGACATTTCAGGCACTCAGCTCTCCTCAGGACACTTCTACTTCAACCAAGTTCAGACTTGCTGAAGGTGTAAGCCAGTGTGTGAACTGACCCTTGTTGTTTCCCACTCAGGCTTTAAGCAAGAATTACCTTTGGAGAAACACCATATCAGAATATTAAGAAAGCTGAGGCAGGCTCATGCTCATGAGTATGAGTCAAGTATTTAGCACCCTTCTAGGACATACTTTTTTTAAGTTTTGTAAACTGTATACACTTCTGTTTCAGCAGGTCACAGAAACCAAATCTTTGTGTTAAAGTAAAAATAACTTTACATGGAGCTTGTGTTCTGCTGCTCTTTCTATCAGTGAATCCAAGAACAGGGCCCAGTATCAGAAGGTAGGAAATTTCATCATGTTCTGGACAATGTTTCTTATCAAGAGGTCAGATGGGAGAAGTGAATTCCAAACTTCAGATATTGCAGAAGATACCAAAGCACACAGTCTGTGTCACCTGGAACTGAGATGTGTTTTCAGATGACCATCCCCTTGCCCACATTACATGACAGCACAGCTAGAATCCTCATTTTGCTGTAGAAATAAGATCGAGTGCTAATTAGTATGTGTACAAACAGTATTCATTGCTGCTTACCTACTTAACCCTCATGTAGGTGTTCAGAGTTTAGTGCTTTGCAGTTTCAGTTAATAAAGCAGGTTTTCAAGGGTCAATACCTTAACCATACTAGATGGCTTGAGGGAAAAACCCAAGCTTTTAGCAAGTTGATTCCATGCAATGCATGGGCCTGTGCCTTCCGTAATGAAAGGCTGTCAAGCCACCTCTCAGTAGTTCAGTACTGAAGCATCAACATTTAACTGACATGCAGATTCATGCTACCCTAGTTAGGATGGTAAAAGCAGAAGCAAAAACCACAGAAAACCTGCCTTTAAAGCACAGCATGCTTTCTTTGAATAATTTTACATGCAAGTTAGCTGTTTTGTAATAAGCTGCCATTAATTCAGTACTATCACTGCAGCAGAAGAATATAGGTACTAATGACAGAAGTTTGACAGGAAATCAGACAGGAATGACATTAACACTGGAGTGGAAGTATTACAATTGATTCTTACCATAGTTGGTTGACAACTTTACTGTAAAGTTGCTGATAGAACAGATTAGAGGTATAAAGAGAAAAGTTACTTTTGCTTTCCATCACTGATTGCTAAACAAATAATGTCATTAGTCAATTCAACTAAAGAGCCTTTAAAACTGTGGAGAGGCCCTACCCCAAACATGAAGGTAAGTTTGGATCATTAAGCCTTTCTATAAGCCTAAAGCTTCCACTAGTGTTACTTCAAATATTTTGGTGTATTCTGTGCATTAATAGGCCAAAGGCCAGAATAGTATTCTAGAAGCTCTCAATAGCCTAATTAACAGGGTCTCATCCTCTTTCAATTAAAAACTGAAATTACAGGAATGTGCATGGAAGTCAAGAGACTTTGATAAACATCCTTTAAGCCAGATAGTATTTCAGTAATAGATAGTTACCCAGGCTTTCTGTTTGAAAGAAGGACAAGGGAAGAACCAAGCAGCAGGCAGTAACTGCCTGTTCTTAAGTGTATTTTCATCAGGAAGACAGTACTAAGGTACTTAAGATTTCAAACAGGTATATTATGAAAACATTAAGAATTGTTGGTGGCTTTAGGACCTGGTGCAGTAAGATGCAAATCCTCCTTGGAACTATGTAGGATCAGTTTTAGCAAAAGCTGTGGTAGCTCAATGTGCTGTGTCAGCAGAAGTTTTTAAAAAGGTAGACTTCCCCTTGGGCTTAGGGCCTCAGCATTTGTACTGGCAAATGGGACTTGGTGCTATTTCAAATCAAGAAACAAACCAACTCCAAGGTCAAGTACAGACCATAATTGTTCAGTTAAGAACAATTTAAAGTCTTCATATTAGTTCTGGTTTAGACTACTTCAGCAATTAAAGATACCCAACTAGTATATCAAAATACACCAGGAGCATCCAATGTGCAAACATTCAGACTTGTAATATAGCCACTCAAAAGCCATTTGGAGAGGTTAGAGTCTTCATAGAGCATTACAACATTCAGGTTGTAGCCAAAGGGTTGAAAGTCTGCTGAAGGCGTAACTGCTTTTTCTATTTGACAATGTTAATTTTATTACTGTGACCTGTGTCTGCACAGAAGTTCACTTAGAAAGTGTTGAAGTGAGTAATTCATGACTGAAACAAGGTTGAGATACTTATTTTGCTGTGCAAAGTAAAAAAGTAGTTCCTGGAAATGAGCTGGAACAGAAATGCCTCAGACTCGTGCTTGAATTTACTTAATCAATAAGACTTAAGCTATAAATACACTAAGAACTTTGATTTCAGCCTTCTAATACTCCTGAATGGAAATATGAGCTTTCTTACATGTGAAATCAAGATATCATAAGAGCAAATCAGGGACACTAGAGCATCAGGTAATCACTTCATCCCAGGTATAAATACTTCTGGTTAATGTTTGCATTCTGTTCTTGGGGTAACAGCTTTTAAGCTTATTCTTAGTCAGATGTTTAGATGGAACAGACATTAAAGCTAGTATTTTTCAGTAATACAAGACAAAACAATTAATGCTACTATTTGATCATATTCAGCCAGAGAATAAGCAAAACACCAATTCTGCTTCTGATGCAAAGCCATGCAAGCTACATCCTACACAGGACAAGAGACTGCAGTGCTTTTAATGAAGCAAGTTTTTTTTATGAGATGACAAGTCTGATTCTTACCATCTCACCTGCTTAAAGATGCCCACAGGGACCACTATCATGAAACCAAACAACATTTCTTTTTTCTTCTCCTTTTGGTCTGATATCAAGAAAAATGTTAAGAGTTGTAGGATTTGAATAGTACTTGGGGAATTATTTTCATACAGTAATTAAAAGAAAAGGCCACTGAATTATTCTGTTTATAGCATGTATTTAAACTTCAGCAGCTTACCCGAGATGGAAACTCTAGTTCACTTCCAGTTATTTCTTCATAATCATCATCTTGTTCACCATTGTCTTCTCCTCTGGGTACTTGCATCATCTTCCTCTCTGCAAGTTCCTAGAACACAGTAGGATTGCCACCAAGAACCCTCATAAATTAAGCACATCAAACAATTTAATATGAGGACAGTAGAAGCCATTTACTCTCACTTACCTCACCATGCTCTGAGATGAGTGTAACATCAATATTATAGCCAGCTCCCCAGGATTTCTGAGACTTCCAGACCAGGTCACTAGGACCTGGACTTACACCAGCAGCTGCACCCCAGATCTGCAACAGATTCAGAATGAGCTTCAAGAATCTTATTTGTAGTTAGATCAGGATTCAGTCTACAATATACAGCTCTTTAAATAATACCAAAGATGTCCAGTGACAGAAACTGAACTGTAATACCTGGCAGGTTAGGTCATTCCAGGACTAGCAAGAACAGTGGTATTATGTTTTTTTTCTTAATTGAAGACTGTAGAACAGTGCAGAAAAGGCTGTTAAGAGCTTCTACCTGATGTAGAAGTAGCCTTGCTTGGACATGCATAGCATTTGATTCAGAGCCAAGCCACAGTTACAGATGTACTCATGGCAGCTATTTGTGTATACAAGATAGCCTCTAAACTGGGGTCACTCACAGACTTCTTGAGTCAGCTTGTACAGAGTTTGGACTGCAGAGCACAGAGCTCTTTGATCACTATCTAAATGCACTTAAGAGAATGATTTTAGGGCTAATATTAGGTTAGTATTACAAACCATGGACTCAGCTGAACTGCAGTGGACTACACCTTTTAGCAGCAAATAAAGTTGTCACACAACTTTTAGGGGAAACCCAAAAACAAACTAGAGGATACTATGTTCATAATAACAACACATCCCAATCTGGGATGATCCAAGTTTAATCCAAGATCTAGCATTATAGAAACTTCAGTTGATGTTTCAGATCAAGTAGTTGCAAGGATTTTTTCCATTTCCCTCTCCACATAAGGAATTTCATTATTTAGGCACTTGCAATACCAGTTTATGGTTTTCCTTATCACCTAGGTTTCTACTGCCATCTAACATAACAAAAACAGAGCTCTGATTAAGTTTTACAAAACCTCTACCTACTGTAACTACTTGGCCCGCCTGAAGAGTGAACTGTGCAGGAAATTTGTATGTTACATCTGACACACTTCCAAGATGTCTTCTTAACACCCAGCCATGTAGTGACTGATCCTGTGGAACAAAAATCTTCTCTCAGCATTTCACACCAACACCATATTATACAAGCACAAGGTTCTTCCCAGACTCAGGTCAGTTTTAGTCCCACTGCTGTAGGGTATATAACTGATAATTTTTCCATTAAAAAGACAACATGTTTCTTGAGTTCTTTTTTTTTAATAACTGATAAACTTAAATGTTTTCTATTAAAGCCTCCCTTGGATTTCTCCCAGTACTTCCTTAGGATTACTATCAGTCCACAAGTTTAGGCACATCTGTTCTTGCCTTCTATTGAATGTCATGATGCTCTTTACCAGGGAGATTCTGATACATGAAGCTGGCCATGCCCATCTACAAACTGGAGCCACAGAGAACTAATTCACAGTGGCCTTGAAAGGTTTAAGGCATCTCTGGCTGAAGTGGCCAAGCTGCCAACCAAAACTTTTGGAGCTCTGAGGATTAATTTCAAGAGCTCTGGATTTGCAGATTAGACTAATAAAATAATCTAATTGGACAGATAATCCCTCTATGTGGATCAGATACCATCAGCTCTGTTCACCTTTTTAGCTGCTTTAAGTATTCCTAAGTAGTAAGAAGCTGTTATCCAGTTTACTAAGCATCTTAATTAGTTTAAGCATAACCAGTACTTTTGATAGTGCTAGCCTGAATCTGATGAGAAACAACTAAAGGTATTAGATTTTCAAATCATACAACCATCTCTCCCCAAAAGCACCTCCCAGACAACCCCTATGAACAAAGCATTTACAGTATGAAAAAAAAAATAAAAATCAGTCTCTAGTCTTGACAGGAGCCAGATTAGCTGAGAAGTCCCCATTTAGTATTTAATCTGGCAGTTCTCTTCCCTCATCTCTTCATCCTTCCTTATTGACATCTCTCACTAAGCTACAAGTGAGTTCAGAGACATTTTGCAAAGGCCAGAATCAAATGAATAAAAGTACCTCATCAGAGTTGTTTTTAAGCCTGACAAATTTTCCATCTTCATCAATTTCTTCGATAGATACATTTCCAGAAGATGAAGCATGCTGAACAGTCTTAAATCCAGCACTATGCCCTCTCTTTTTGGCTTCTTTCATTTTCCTTTTCTTCCCCTGCAGGAACCGTCGCCCTTGACTTGTTGCTTGGGTTGCTGTGCTGTGTGAAGGTGGACTGGATGACAGGTTTAGCCTACAAGAGAGCCAGATAACATTCACCTAAGTATCTGATCTACTTGTTTCTTCTCTTATCTGCCCACTATAGCCTAACAACTAACAACTTCTATAAAGCTTAACAATTTCTTATATCCAGACTTTCCATGAAGTCTTGAATACAAGATTTTATTTTTCCTGGCAAGACAGTAGCTTGTTAACTTTAGAAGACAGCCCTAGAGTTCAGAGCAACCTTATGTTGATAAAATTCACATGTGCAGTAAGTGTTCCTTTAAAGTCTCTACAGACACAATCTTAAGTGGAAGGAGTTAAAGTCTTTTACCCTTCTTTGCATGTAGAATTCATGTTGTTCTCACCAGGTAGTAATACCATTTCCCTGTTCCATTGACAAAACTTGAGCACTGACTTTGATGTATCACTAGGACAGCACAAAGCTTTGAGAAAGTCTTGATTCTAGGAAGGGATGTCTAATGTACCTTAGAACATTTTCAGCTGGGTTTATCAAGTTACTTCATCTTACCACAGCATGTGGTGGATATAAGATATAAACACCATCTAGGAAATACTATGCTCGAAGAACTAAACGACAGCACTAATCACATACTTGATATGTACGTTTTGTTTCCCAAGGAGCTTGTCATAGCCTACCTCTGTTCTTCTCCTTCCAGCATCTTCCTGTAGGCATTTATTTCCAGATCTAGAGCCAGTTTCACATCTAAGAGATTCTCATATTCTTGCAGCTGTTCTTGTGCCTGCTGCTGGGCTTGTGCCAGTTCTCTCTCTTTTTCAGCCATATGTCGTCGATAGAAATCACGGTCATAATCCAGTGTCCCCTGCAGTTCCCTTATTTTGCTCTCCAAAGCAACATTCTGCAATTAAAGGGAGGAAAAATCAATTGAACTGTTAACTGAAGATTAGAGAGGAGAGGCCAGTATTTCAAATTTAGTATAGAAATAAGAATTATTCTAAGGATATACAAATAAAGACAGTACCTGGCTTTGATATTGACTAACTTGAGATGTCAGAGAATCAACTCTCAGCATTGTTTCCATCAGCTCCTCCTGAGCAGCTTTGGCAAAGTCACTATTTCTTGCTGCAATTTGCTGGGCATTCTCCATCTATGGACAAGTCACCATTAGTAATGAGTTGCTTATGACCACATTTTACATAAGAAACCCAAGTGATTTCTAGCTGTTACATCTGAAACCAATTGTTTTACTTAAGTGTGCAGGTACCAGTAAAGTTCAGGTCAGCAAATTTTTCATTGCTTTCTGGGAAGGTTTACACAAGTCTGATATTCATGTCAGAAAAAAACTACAGGAATCAGGTAGTGAAAACTGCTGGATTAGGATATTCTAATTACAGATGAATGAAGATTTGTATAGACATGAAGTAAATGGATTCTCTAGAAAAAACAATGGAGAATATATTTAGGAGCTGCTTGTCAAAGCATGGGCATAGGCTACAGGATCTTAGGTGTACTTAAACTATTATCTTTCCCAGAAGTTCTATAAGCAGAATCACTCAGCTATTTCTAGAGCAATTCAATTTTGAGACATTCCAAGAAAGGATGAAGTAGAGCCATGCTACTAAAAGTGTCACTCAGCACCATTTATGCTAGTGTGACTTCAATCATAGAATGGTGCAGAGAAATTAAGCTTTGTTGGTATCTTTCACAGACTCACTTTTGCATTGAATGTTCGTTCCAGCTCCTCTTTGTATCCTTGAACTTGTTCTTCTTGTTGTTTTCTGAGACATCTCAGAGCATTTGAGAGCTTACTCTCAAATTCTCTCTGACGGTTAGATACTGCCTCTGTTACCATGCTGTCATGGACTCTTTTTGCCTCCTTGAGCTCCTAGGAGAATAAATTTCTCAGAGAATAAGCAAGCCAATGCAGTTTGATTTGAAACTGTACTTCCTGTACCAGCTTAACAAGCCGTTCAATACTGAAGCAGATTTATTATTGACTGCATGGTAATTCATCTTTATTCAGACCTTAGATATTCATCCATTAGGTCAGGTAGTTCCACCTTGCTAGCTGTGCTGGCTTGTTTTGCTTCCTCACTGCCACATTGCTTAAACTGATATTTCATTCTAAGACTTAATTCTTTGAATTAATTGATTTCTCTGCTTTTCATTACTTTGAACACATGCGTGAACACTTCAGTTTCTCAAAGTACTGTTACTTCATCTATTCTTTGTTTATTCAAAAACAGCAGTTGGTTAGAGAAACTGGAATTCTCTGTCACTTAAGCCACACACAGATTACTTACAGAAGGAAGCTGGCTTACATTCACATGTTTTTTAGTTCTGTGTACTGACTTCTCAGAGGTTACCAGACACCTTGGGTAAGTGTTAAGTAGGGAACATAAGATGCTTATAAAAGGAGATTTAACTTCAATTATTTTAGGCTTCTAGTAAACCTCTGGAATAAGTTAGCTGTAATGTAAGGCCTACTCAGTTACAGAGTAGTATATTGGAATTGTTACTTTTAGAAGTGCAGCCTGAAAAAATTATCACATATTCCAGATACCTATTGGTACTATGCCAGTTAACATGAGGGTGTGTGCTTTCTTGAAGTCTTCCTAGTTAGGTGGATTTTATTGGCTTGTGGACTGCCATAGATTCACTCAGCTAGTTACATGTTTTAAGGAAAAGCACAACTTAACATTGCTTTAAAGTGCATCCAGGGATCATGGACAACTAAAAAATCCTTGTTAATAAGCCAAAACATACATCTTCATGAAGGCGCTTCTGGAACAACATTTCTTCCTGCAAAGTTTTCACATGATTTTCCAGGTCCACTCTCCTCAACATTTCACTGTGGAGATGCTTTTTGGAATCTTCAAGTGACGTCTCCAGCTAGAAAAGAGAGACATCTGGGTATTCAAATTAAGAGGCCATTTCTCCAAACTAAACCAATCAACTTACTACAGGTCATTCCACTTCATTCCCACAGCAATCAAAACATACTGCTTAAGTGAAGCTGGTTACTCCGTTCACATGCTTAATTCAGCAGGATCCAACATATTAGCAACAGAAAGAACCCTAATTGTTATGTAGGCCAGTCAAATAGAGAGTAGCCTTTAATCCTGCCAGCTAAGTTTGACTCCTCAAAGTACATTTCTGATGAATCAATTGTACTATCTATATACATTCCTTCCCTTCACAACACCAGGTATTCCAATCACCTCCCCGACTTCCAATATAATGTTTTATGCTTAAAAACTTAAATCCTCCAAATATAGCATAACTGTGTTGTCAAACTATTATAAACTTTGAGTGTTGAGTGTGCTTCTTTAAGCATACAAGTTTGGGGTTTAAGTTTTTGTTCTGAGCACTTGAAATTAGCTTATTTAATGATCACATTAAAACATGAAATGTCTAGATGGAGTAGCAACTCAGAGTTCATTTTGGTAGCTCAAGAGCTTAGAAAAAAAGTAGCCAGGAGCTAATTATTATACCTAGATTTAAGCAAAGTGAAGCAGGGTTCATCAAATGCTCTTTGTGGACACATTAGAGAATGCTACAGGAGCTACAGCAGTACCACACATTTCAATTTACTTTGTCCTTAGAACATGGAACATTACATACTGTGGTCATAGAATAGAATTAAAGGTACCTACAACAGGTGGAAGTTTTAACAGACCAATTATCAATAGCATTTGCTTATAGAAAGATTACAGAAATCTTTTTGTCTTGTCCATCTAACATTGCCATTGATAAGCATTTCCCTGCTTTTAAACCTAAATAACTAGTTGGAGAAAAACAGGCAAAAGCTTCAGAAACAAAAGCACAGTTGAAATTCAAGAAACAAGTCTTACAGTGACTACTTGATCCTTTACTTCACGAAGTTCATTCTCCAAACTTCTGTTCTCATTCACAGCTGTTGCCAAGTCAGCTTCCTTCACATTTAGCTGAGCATCAAGGTCCCTCACACGAGCCTGTGTCGTGTTTAAATCAGCTTCTTTTTTTGAATTCCTGCAAGTGAAAGTTTTACACTCCTAAGTTGCAGCTGGTGCAGTAGAAAGTTTGTCTTTAACATCCTTACCTTCACAGGGGGTCTGTGGCAGAACTGAAACAGAAGAGATGTTAGTTAAACACTCATGAGAGCACAGGGCAAGCTGTAAAATAAACCAAACAAGCCCTTCAGACAAATATAATTTGTTTAACCAGAAAGATTTCTGACCCAGTTTCCAGCTTGGTTTGTGCAAATCCAATGTGGAAGCCAGCAATTTTCCATGGCATGACCAACTGGGGAGGCCAGGGACAGCACAGGCCCTTGTCTCTACACGGAGGGAGCAATCACACTCAAAGCTGAAGCTGCCCAGACCACGGTGACCTGCCTCCCCTGAGCAGGCTGCTCAGATACGTCCTTTCAGCAGACAAGGCTGCCCCCAGCCTCCCAGCCCCCTGGCCCAGGCCCAGCGGGTGCAGTGCAGCCCCTCAGCAGGCCGGTGCAGCCGCAGTGACAGGGCAGGCCCGCTGAGGCGGGGCGGGTCGGGCGCGGGGGCCACCGGGGAAACCGAC
>NW_009952711.1:9482658-9486332 GCF_000747805.2 Chaetura pelagica
AGTGACAGGACAGCCCCGCTGAGGCGGGGCTGGCAGGACGCTGGGCACACGGGGCAACGCGCCCGCCTCACACAGGCAGGGGCAGGACGCACGTCTGGCTGCCACAGAGCGTCGGTTCTTCCTCCCTCACAACACCCCGGGGACGTTCATGCACACAGAACAGATGTGTCCTCAGGAGGCCGCCAGCCCAGCCCGGTGAGCAGGCCTTGCCAGCCCTGCACACCCCTCTGGGCTGTTGTCTCAACAGCCCCTCAGCTCCTGCCCCTGGGCAGCGAGTCCCCACAGCACCTTTGCCACGGACTGTTCTCCCTCAGGAAGGGTCACAAGCAACCTCCTTCCTTCACACCATGGCAGAATGACAGGGCCAGAAAAGCTTTGCCTTCAGAAGATGACCATTTCGTTACTCAAATGCCCAGGTACCAACTGGATAACCATGTTGTTGTTTAAGCTGCCAGTTTTACTTGGCACAAAAGTAGAGAAGTGCTGGGCCCACAGTGAGTTCCTGTCAGAAAAAGGAGATAGTTTCCCCAGACTGCTCTAACTTCTGAAATCCTCGCCTGACGACTGTCCAGAGTCTGGCTTCCTGCTCAAAACTCAGATTTGAGACTATAAAGGTAAATTTTAGCAAAATCTGTTCTGCCAAGTAGCTAAGTTGTGATAATTCATACAATGAGTTTTCCAGTTGATAACAGAGCAAACCACTTGGAGATAATCCAAAGTCATTCTGCAGGAGTGACTTGCTCTAGAAAGCTTGGACTGCAGGGAAAAATTGGAAAAGAAGTAAGGGTTGTTTAGTCTAGAGAAGAGAAAAGTGACAGAAGACATAACAGTCATTACATACATGAAAGGCTGCTACATAGAGAAAGGGAATCTGTTTTCCACGTCTGTTGTAGAAGTGACAGGAAGTCGAAGGCCAAAATTTCAGGGAAGAATATTTGGGTTAGACATTAGTGAGAGGAAACTAACACTAGTTCAACACTAAAGCATATTGATGGGTGGGGTGTGTGTGTGGTGTGTGATATTCTGGAATCGCTGTCATCTGGAGTTTAAAAAATGGGTTAGGCAAACGTGCTGGAAGGGATAAGGTATAGTTGGTTCCAACACAGGCCTGGGGCAACTGGCTACACCAAGGTTTTCCTCTCTCAGCCTGCTGTTTAGAGACATTTTTTGATTGTGTCCTCATACTGCATGACCATGATGCAAAACTACTAAGTGTTTTGCCAGCAGAAGTTATTTTTTACTCAGTTTAGATAAAAGTAACTACTTGGGTAGCAATGAAAAACAGACTGAAATTCCATTACTATCTGTGTTTAACTCTTTGGTTTGATCCTCCACTTTTCTGATGCAGGCCTCTGAGTCAGATTAAGGGTTCCTATATTCTTTCCTGACAAATTTTCTTTTCAGAGAACATTGGAGTAATTTAATCTTTAAGGACAACAATTTAGCAACTCTAGCTTTGACAAGAGCACTCACTATCCTTCTAAACCAAGTCTGGAGTTCAAAACACTACATTGTTGAGCAGCAAGCAGTAACACTTACAGTACTGTACACCATTCAATATACCAACCATTCTAGAACTAAGCATGCCTTTTTCACTATCAGTTACACGCAATAACTTTGGGGCACTGCCAGTTACATTCCTTGTAAACCAGGGTGTCACACATGCCTGACCTGGAGAATTTAAATAATTTTACTAAAGAATTAAAGTATGCTTAAAACAGACTCCAGTTTTCCAAAACTAGAGGACAGAGGGGCCCTCGCAGAGTTCATTCTTATAGCTCCAGCTTGCTACACTGCATGTGCTGGGTTCAGTAGCAAAATGCACATCTATACTCACTGGTACAGAAATAAACTTATCTTTCTCTGCTGTGCTACTGTAGTTGCTTTGACCTTCCCCAGGCTCTGAATTCAGCCAACTGATATGCTTATCCACAACTCCTCCTCCCCAAACATCTTTGGCATACTTCCAGTTACCACTGTCTACATAGTAAGAAAAAAAGCTGAAAGGCAAGCACACTTCATTGTTGCTGCAACTTTAAATCTCTTTACTAGTAACTAATAACAGCCAATGGTCAATGCTGTTGGGAAATTATCTGGTGACATTCCATCCTATAAGAGTTCCAGGTTATTTAAAGGCTGTATATATAAAGGGCACAATACTCTCAAAGTTGTTCCTCCCAAGTCATCTGAGACTTTTGCAGTTAGACAACCCAAATACAAGACACTCATTAAGACTCCAGTCCAGTCCTTTCAAAAAACAGTGTGTACTATGGATCATTCCCCATTGGCTGTAAAGTTAACTATTTTTAAGACATAGTTACTTTAAAGAAAAAAAGTCCAGAGGATCGCATACCTGCCATGCCTAAAGCTTTATAAACAAAGCCACAAAGCTTACAAACAAAGCAGAAAAAAAGTCTTACAATAGGAATTACCCCTCTCCTCACTGTCCACTCAAGTGGCTGGTTAGATTTATGAAGCAGAACTATGTGCCAAAACCCAGCATGAATGAAACAAGCCCAGAAATTTCTAAGCAGCCAAAAAGAGAAGCCTAGATTTAAAAAAAATGTTTTTTCCTAAAGTAGAACAGCTACCACAGTCCTACTGAGCTTATGAGGGGACAATATTTACTCTACACAAGTGCTAAAAGAAAAAGCTAGTGTCTACAGTTGCTATGATACAAATTTATAACAAGATTTAGGGTGTCTGTGGACATCCAAATTATACCAAGTCTGTAACTGATTCAGCAATACAATGGGACATTGAAATAACTAGACATGTTAGAACTCTGCATGTGTCCATAAAGGAAGCTTGTTGGGACTGAACACTTGTTCCCTCCCCTCACTATCCCACCTTCTTTCCTCCTTCAAGAAATGTTGATGGCACTTATATCTGGCTATCCCTTTATTCTAGGCTTGGTGAGACTAGATAACAAGACAATTCCAGGCTCCAGACACACACCTTGCAAGAAAGTCAAGCCTGAAGCAACAGGCAGCTCATCCTGGTAGCATGTAAAGCAAGACTTGAAAGTCACTAGGACAACTTGTGCTCAGTACCAGCCTGGAGCAGGTAAGCTATACCACTTCCAGGACTATCTTCACTGTGTATTCCCCCCTAAGCAACATCTGAGCTAAAAAGCCCAGCAAAGATGTGAATTGACTCCATGCAGAGACTCCTTCCCTTACCTCCATAAGTTTCTAGATGCTTTCAAGCATAGATAGCAGCTTCTGGAATGTGTATAAACACAGGTGTGGTGCCAAACCCAGTCAGCTCTGCATTAACACAATGCTGTCCTCATAAGGCCACCCAACACCCAAATTCTGGGGGAGCCCCGTGCCTATTACAGCATAGGCACTGCCAGTCATGCCCCTTCAGCACATCTTCAGAACAATAGGACTTCTGCTAACCCAAGACACCCCAACCCAGGGCCATGCCTTTGGGGTGTAACCACTGTCCTGTTCTGGGCAGACGACAGCACTGAGCACTCCTTCCCCAACACAGAGAGGCTGGCAAGCAACGCTCCCATCTGCTCACCCTGCGAGAGCCCCAGGGTGGTCCCTGGCAGAGAGGCCTGCTCGGAGCCAGGCAGGTGCAGCAGGAGGGCCAGGGCACTGGGCACCGACCTGCTGTGCAGCTGCCGGTACTCCTCGCCGATCTTGCCCAGCTCCATCTGCAGC
>NW_009952711.1:9486475-9492772 GCF_000747805.2 Chaetura pelagica
GGTGGAAGACCGGTGCCCGTGGCAGCCCCGGGTGCGGATCCAGGCCCGGCCCCCGCCGCTGGGACCGCCCCGCGCAGGACGCTCAGCGCTGCCGCCTCCCGCGTATAAATAGCCCGCAGCTGCCTCCACAGCCTGCCGGCCGGGCGGGCAGCTTAAAGGGCTAGGGCCGCCCTCCCGCCACCGCCCCGCGGGATCCGGGTAGAAAACATACGTTTTTAGGGTTTTTTTTTGTTGGTTTTTTTTTGTTTGTTTTGGTTTTTTTTGCTTGTGCCTTCGTGCATCTCATCAATGCAATGGTGCTGCCTGGAGAGGGCGGGGAAGGAGCTGTCGGGAAAAGCCTCCAGCAGCCCGGCGTTTTTACAAACCAGTAGTGCAAGGGGTCGGGGTGAAAAAAAATAATCCCAGATTTAAGACGCATGACAGCTGCAGGGATACTCACATCCCGGCGCGCTGCCGTGTCAGGGCTCTGCCTGCTCCGTTTGTTGTTTTGCAAATTGTTCAGCTGATGAAAATAAGCTAGTCCTTGCTCCTGTTTGTTCTGTTGCTTGTTTGTGGGCGTTTTTAGCTTCTACGTTAGACTGTGGTGGCTGTCAGCCATCCCAGTGCTACAGTTCAGTTGCTGCTGAAGGCTGATCTTCTGGGTAGAACCAAGAGGGAAAAGGAACCTGCATCAAGACAGACATCAGAAGCCTTACACTAAATGCATTTTATAAAAATCATTGTTCAATAAATTGCTTCAGCACTTCTTTAGCAGTGATGTGCACTGTAACAGTTTAGTTTTCTCCAGTATCTTGATTCATTTACCCTTTTCTTTTTCACTGACATTTTAGAGAACAGATGCTTCGCAGATTTCAGTCAGT
This sequence comes from Chaetura pelagica, assembly GCF_000747805.2. NCBI lineage: Eukaryota > Metazoa > Chordata > Aves > Apodiformes > Apodidae > Chaetura > Chaetura pelagica. The sequence continues at coordinate 9,487,336 of NW_009952711.1, forward strand.
GTGAGAATAAAAATCTCTGAACATTAGTATAATTTAATTATGATAGTTTTTTTAGCAGTTACAAGGAACTTCACTTGAGAGCTTAGCTTAGGTCAATGTTATTTCCTACACAAAAGTAGTAGCCCTGACATCTCTTAGAGTATTTAAATGTAAAGATTGGTTTTACGAAGGTTATAAGTGTCAACTCAAGCTTCACTTTAGGGGTTGGCAGCTTTGTGATGTACCAGAACAACATCATTGGGCCGGAGATTGTAGCTGGGGATTTATGTTATGTATATCCCTGGATACAAAGTTGCAAAGTAGATGAGGCCATAGGAGGTATGGATACTGGTCAAGGTTTTTTTTTCCCCTCCTGAACTTCTTTACAAATTTGTATAAAAAGCAGAACACAATTTCAAAACTCTTACAGTACATGTAGCATGTTAATGACACATGGCCAGACTGAGCTCCTTTGGTTCTAGCCCTAGCAACAGGAAATTCTTTTCTTCAGAGCAGTTCCAGTTTTTTATTTTGATAAGAATACTTGTTTGTTCGTCGCTGCCAATAGAAAGCTCAATTCAAGAAAAATAAAATGGTATAATTTAAACCTGAAGATGTACCTCTAAGACCAAAATGTGTACAGCTGAGGGTTTACTTCAGCTTTGAAACCTCAGTCCTATTCAAAGCACACTGTGATCCTATGTCATTGTCATATTCGATGGTTGCATGTTACTGGCCGGCTGTTCAAATACAATTGCATGGTTTGGAATAGATATAGAACAAAGCAAGAAATCTGCTATTGAAATATTATTTTCCTTGCCTGCCAAGGCTTTGTAGTAGTGCAAACAAAAACAGCTGAAAGAAATATCTCAAAAATAGCCTAAGCTAGTTTTATATTCTGTATTCTTAGCCTACTCTCCCTATGCAAGAACAGAAGGTGGCAACTTAAGAAGAGTGCAATGGAAATCTGTCACTCATTCTTTTCTTTCTGACATGTTTCTGACTTCTTATTTGGTTGAGACTGTAGTCTGTACTGCTTAGACCACAAGTGTAGCTGAGGAATTTATGCAGAGATAAGCCTGTACCATCTTTTCCTCCTGTTTCAAGTATAAAGATATCAGAAACATTTCATGAATAAGAGATATAGAAGGTATCAGGAAAAAAATAGAGGGAAATATATATATCCCAGACTAAAGCACAGTAAAAGCTTTTCTGCAAATAGTGCTTTTGCAGGAAAATGTAGATATGGGAGATTTAAACAATCTTAGCAGATTCCACAAAGTTAGAGCCAGAAAGGTGATTAAGAGAGTGGAACATCTCCCTTATGAGGAAAGGCTGAGGGAGCAGGGTGTCTTTAACTTGGAGGAGACTGAGGGGTGACCTCATCAATGTTTACAAATATGTAAAGGGTGAGTGTCAGGACAATGGAGCCAAGCTTTTTTTTCAGTGATGAGCAGTGATAGGACAAAGAACAATGGATGCAAACTGGAGCATAGGAGGTTCCATGTGAATATCAGGAAGAACTTTACTGTGAGAGTGACAGAGCACCGGAACAGGCTGCCCAGAGAGGTTGTGGAGTCTCCTTTGCTGGAGACACTCAAAACCCGCCTGGACAAGTTCCTGTGTGATGTGCTCTGGGTGACCCTGCTCTGGCAGGGGGGTCAGACTAAATGATCTTTCTAGGTCCCTTCCAACCTCTAGGATTCTGTGATTCAGTGATGAAAAAAACCCTAGACTTGAAAAGTATTTGTCAGCTTTTGTCAAGTATCTTAAACAGGGCTTAATCTTAAGCTAATGAAATTAAGTGAAAAAAACCAGTGATACAGGAGTACCTTGTAAACCAGGAAAAAGTGATCTGAGCTTTTTGCTATCCTTTTCCTTAGGTATCTGCTAATTGATGCTAGCCATGGGTGAGCAATCCGTTAGTATTGGTTCCAAACTGTTGTCAGGGCTCTGAGTGAGCCAGTGTTCCTTAATGACCTTGATCAGCTCCAGCTGTGGATTTTGCCCACACCTCTGCCCATGGGTGCAGAAACTCCATTTAAGCTCTGGCCTGGGGTTCAGTCCCTTTTTGAGGTTTGTTAAGGTTGTGCCTAAGCTATAAGCTTTGTTGGCCAATAAACTGATTGTCTGGTTAGACTTTGTATTTGCCTGGTTACTGCAAATTTACCTGGACTCTCTACATGTTCTGGTTGCTATCTGTGTCTCTTGCCTAGGAGCAGTGGGACAGGGCCATGGCTGGTGTGGCTCCTGCCCTGCCAGCCTGAGTACCTGACTTAGCCCTCGATTCATTCAGAAGCAGCTGGACCTTGCCACTTGTTTGATGACAGATTGTTAGAGCAATGACTGCTAAATACTTAGGTAAGGTTCAGTTTGTTGGTAGTGGTATCTCTTTTTAGACTTCTTTTGTGGCTTAATATGAATTTTAAATATTTGAACTCATATTTACTTTTCAAGAATTAAATACACTTGCAAAGTAGGTAAATAGGCTTGACTAGTGTGAAAATATTGTGCTGGGAAGTATAGACATAGATGCAGAGTCAGCATAGATAACAGAACAATTTTTATAGTGTTTTAGTGTTTTTCTTTTTCTCTGATAGCCATTCTGCCCTCTAATTTATTAGAGTCTTTTTCTAAATACCTATTGGGAACAAAATAAGGTATCACAGGGCAGCCTTCAGCCTTTAGAACAGTTCAAGGTATCTGTACATACAGTAGTAATGGTATTACTCTGATGTATTAAAATATATCAATAAATACTTTGCTAAGCAGCCTCTTTACAGACAGATGCTAGTGACTCATACATGTCTAGAGCTAATTAGGACAGATTTTCTACTAGCTTGATAATGGTTGCCACAGTACTGGAGTGGGTATGGAGGCTCTGTAATAAAATTAGATTGCCCACTAGAAAGGTTAAAGGGCAGTTTCTGTTTCTGTGTCATTAGTTTTAGTGCACATAGATGAACATGTAGCTGCACAAGTGATCCCTCTATGAGTATTACAGCACATGTCCCTATTTGCCTAATCAAATTAAGCAGGACAAGTCTGCTTACAGTGGTTTTTCCTGTGTTTGAACAACAACATTCTATAGGTTGGCAATCAGTAAAAGAATGAAATTGTTTGTGGCATTACCAAATGCAAAAGTAAACAACAGATTTTGTTTGATAAAACATGAACTATAGAGAATATACCTGATAGAAAAATTTTATAAGTGACACTGATAAGGTTCTCTCTTAGGCTGTCCTAGTTTACCTGGAGGAAAAGAGCTTCTGATTTGTTTTAGTTTATTTTGGTATTTGTATTGACACACAGACTATATGTGAGAAAGTGGTAACTTTGTTCCTCTTACTGCAAAATACTTGATACACTTTTTGGAAGTTATTTCCTGGTGACCTCACTTTTGTGTGGGGAATGCAATTTTGTTATCTTTTTCAACTGTTAACACATTCTTATTCTTTCCTCTGGTTTTGCTGCAATTTCCTACATTAGCTATTAATCTTCTCCCTTTATAACCGTATTATCACTAGTATTTCTCCCAATGATCTATCATGTATTTGTTCCAGCTTTGTCCTTCTTTTGACTTCTTATCCCTGTTTACTCCCTGCTTAAGTTCTTCTGTTTCCATGTTGTGCATCTTTAGGCTCTCATGAAGTGACACACACAAGTCATAGTGTGAGATGCAGGTCACCTACTTTTCTTTCTTTTCCCCAGTGACCCATTACAGTGAGGACTATAATTGTCCTGCTGACCTTTGTCTGTTGTTCATGACTTGCAACATAACAGATTTCCTCAGAGACTGTTTATTCAGCAAACATTGACTCTTTCACATAGCACTCAATAACATTTTCTTTTTAATAATCACAGAAGTAAGGGCCATCACAGACTGAGGAAAACAGATCGTTGTCACTGTTGCATGAGAAGAAAATGGCAGGAAAGTTCAGGAATTCAAATTAGGCATATTCACAGTCCTCAGTGGGGTTGAATTTATCTGCAAACTTGGAAAAAAAAATCTGTTGAAGAGCATGTGGTTATGTGTAAATAAACCAAAACTATTTTACTTCTGCAATGAAATTTTAAATTTTGCTTTATCTGCATTTAATCTTCATCTGTGCAAGTTAATATTTTCTAATTATGCCCACAATGAGCACCTAAATCCTTCTGAAAAGATATGCTGCACAACCATAAAATGATGGCATTAAGTGTCTTATAAATTGATCTCAAAACGTCTGTTCTACCTTTTAGTGAAGGCTATGAACACTGAACTACAATATGTATGCTATCTGAATCATGATGTATTTGGTCTGAAAAGTCATGAAATTCCATGTATTTGCTTCTACTGTACAGGATCATAAATATGCAAATGAGCCACAAGTTGTTTTGCTTGAGAGCACAGAGGAATTTGAGAGATAAGAAAGGCCAAAGATTTATTCAAATACTAGAAACAGTGACTATTTGTATATACTAGACTGGATAATGCTAGATACATTTGAACACAAACTGAGGGGAAGACAGTAGTTGTCTTCTGTAATGTTAGGTCTACACAGAAGTATAAATTTTTTCCTTCTAAGCCACAAGAATTTTTTTCTACTTTCTGTATTGGTGGAGCTGTTGCCAAAGCCCAAGGCAAGGATCAACATGGAACGCAATGGGTTCCATAACACCACAGAGTCAGACACAGTGTTGTAGTTGAACTTTATGCCTTTATTCTAATAGAGGCTTTACTTTTTACAAGGTATAACAGTCGTGAAGTGTGACAGTGCATGATTGCTCTCTACCCCAGAGAGCTTGTTATTTCAGGGTAAACAAGCACCCTGTACAAATACAATGCAGGGCCAAAGAACTGATTACGCTGTGTCAGGGTTCTCATGACTCTTATTACAGGAAATTTAACATTTTACTTTCATTAGTCAATCAGGTGCAGCTTTATTACTGATAACTTTGAGGCCTCAAACAAAAATTCTTTTTCTGCATGGGGCCTCAGTAGGATACTTCCAGTTTTGGTATTCATTAGACATAATTCTGATTTATGAGCCAAATGTTGTTCTGCACTGTTTCAATGGATTTTAAATTTGTAGTTTAGCCAAACATATTTTTCCTGGATAGTATAGGCTTTTTTGTTGTGATGAAAGAATGGTCTCCATTGTGATCAGATTTGCTTAGCTGAACTTCTCTTGAGAGAATATGTATATACAAGTGAAGCCTGCTGAGTAATTATTTATACCTGTGTTTTGGGATGAAGATAAAGTGCTTTTTCTCCCTTTTAGATGTGAAGTTTTTTTATTAATGTTCATTGAGAGACTGAAATCTGGTGGTTATCATGTGACTGAACAGAGGGGTTTGTTTACCAGACCTGATATTTAAATTTGTCAGTTTTGCCTTAGATATATTTTGTGTGATATTTTTTCTCTGCCTTTTCTGGCTGCGCTGAGTGTAAGATGCAATTCCCCTCCCCCCCCCC
>NW_009952711.1:9494098-9495846 GCF_000747805.2 Chaetura pelagica
CCCCCCCTTACAATTGAATGTAAATCAATGACAAAATATTTAATGGCTGTGTTTGGTAGTGAAGACACATGGTCTTAAGTCAGTATAAAACAAAGGATAAGACCATCATATTTCTAACCAGCTTCCTTGTGAGAGACCATGCCAGCTGTACAGATGGACGAGATCATGATTATGTGTTCAATGAAATAATAAGTGCAAATGTCCATATTTCACAATTTTATGAACAGTAAGGGCTTTACAGTTGTCATACTTAATGTCATGTAAATGATACATATTTTAGAGAGCAGCAAAAGAAAAGCATTTCTGTAATAAAAAAAACATTGCTAGGAACCGGAGACAAATACAGGAATTCTGCATGTGAGCTTTGAGTGTTAAGAGCATCCCTGTAGTTTCCTGTTCAAAAATCTTATCCCAGCTCTGCCAAGCTAATGTAGCATGAGTGGGAATTAGAAGACTGTGTGGTAAAACTGCTAATAAGGTAGTACCTGAAGGGCTTGACACTGGACCCCAGGGGTTGTGCAAACACTGTGTAATGGACAAAGAAAATAGTTCCTGTCTTGAGTTTAAAATCCATTCAGAAAAGACAGAGTGAGCAGAAGGAAAATTAAATGTTTCCTTAGAAAACGGTGGTTTATTTTAAAATTGGTCAGTTAGTTCTTGGGGAATTGTTGACAAATGTCTCCAGGGATGAAAATTAGGCATCCAGAACCTGTAAGTTTACGGTCTTTATCTTTAAGGTGCATATTGGAGGAGGAGTCTGTCACAGAGCTGTAGGTGCTGTGAATTCTGGGTTGTTTTCAAACAGATCTTGCCTGGGCACCTGCATTCTTTGCTTGGCTCAGCAGAAGAGGTTATGGAAATTTACAACAGAAGTCAAAACCCCAAAGCTTCCATGTTCATTGGAAGTCTAGAGAGAAAAGAGAGAAGGGGCAGGGCTGTGGAGTGAGGCTGACATGGAGAATTTGAATGAATTGGATAAAGGAGCCAAGAAATCAGTATTCAATGTGAATGAGCATCACATAAGAAGATGCTCTGTTAAAAGCTGTCCAAAATCCTGCTAAATTTTGTAATCTATTGCTAATACCAGTGCTAGGAACATAACCTGAGATATTTTGTCTAAATATGCCCATCTGGAAAACAAATTAATTGCCTACTCTGTAGCTTTTGATTCAAGGACTCAAGGAAATCCTTCACTATTGGAGGTAAATTTGAGTAGTGATACTCTACACAGGTACATGGTGCAAATTGTGTATATTCCTACCTAGATGGTAGGTGTTTAGGGCCAGCTCTGTCCTGTAGTTGTGAACATATTTTAGTTTTGTTCTTGTAGTACTACCAACCATAGGTTTGGGACAGGAAAATTGATTTTGTGCATCAGTAGATTTCATGGCTGAATTCTGGCTTCAAAATTGCTTGTGATCAGGTCTGAAGTACGCTCTGGCTGCTCCAGTGTATCTTTTTTTGAAGGTAACATATTGCAGGTGTATAATTGAAGTTGTAGTTAGAGGACTATGTGGCTGTTTAAGTAACTGTAGCCATTGAAATGGACAGAAAGTGAAGCTCCCCGGAAAGCTGACAACACTTTCCGCGGACCTGCATGAGCAAAGATCAGGTCTTTAGCAGTATTCTGGTACACGTGGTCGTGTGGGGACTGGAAAGAGCAGCTTGGCCCAGCTGTCAGGGTGGACCTGCAAGCAGAGCAGTCCGTGGGGCTGACATCGGCGCGGAGCGGGCAGCGCAGCCGCCGG
>NW_009952711.1:9495896-9496567 GCF_000747805.2 Chaetura pelagica
CCGGTGCTGCCCCCGGGAGCCGCCGGTGCTGCCGGTCTCCGATCGGGCCTCCCGCGGCTCCTCTGCCGCTGCTTTCAGCAGAGGGCACTCTGTTCCTAACCATGGAGGAGCCGCTTCCCCGTGCTGGTGAGAAACCGAAACAGATTGGAAAAGTTTCCAGCGCAACATATTTGAACAAACTCTTCATCGGTTATGTTTAGTTCACTGGGGCATATTTTTAACTTCAGTGGCAGCGATAATAGGCCTTTTTCTGCGTGTTGCTCTTAGCGGACTCGACGAAAGCCCGGGACATCAGTGGACGCCGTAGCGCCAAGGTAGAGGATTTGAGTGTTGCTGTTGAGCAGCCCAAAGCTCAGAGGGAGAAGGAGAGCAAAGCTGCCGTGTGAGACATACTTGTCAGATTTACAGTAGGAGACCTAAAAATATCGTAGAGGGCAGCAAGATTAAGGACCTCCTCGGTGTGTGAGCAGATTTGCAGCTGTATTGTGAGAGTTACTTGGAGATGAGACACAGGATGGTTGTGGTTTTGGAAGCTGCTTTCCGTCAGATCTGGGGGCTGACTTCACGGTAGCCTTTGCCCCTCGGGGGAAGACGAACCGCTTGGTCTCGGGCTGCCGGGGTCTCGGCCGCCGGCACCGGAACGCAGCCAGTGCCTCCGCCGCCGGGGGGGG
>NW_009952711.1:9498009-9515743 GCF_000747805.2 Chaetura pelagica
CCCAGACCGGGCGGTCGGGTTCAGCGGGAGCGGGGGTGGCCGCGGTGCTGGGCGAGGGTCGTTCGAGAGGGAGGGTTGATTGTAGAGCCCCCTTGGGGAGACCGGGCACCCACACCTGTGAAGTACCGGAGAACGAAGTGGGGCGGGGAGAAAAAAGTCTTCCTTCTCTTGTTACCATAGTTGATTGAAATCTTTGAATGACAAACGCATCCAGGAGTGCTGCAGGTTTCGTGGAAAAATGTAATTTTTAAATTATTTTTTTTTTTTTTAGGGAATAAATCACTTATTTCCGTAAGGAATCTTAATCATATTTAGTTGACAGGTGCAAGAACTGTTTGGATAGATGGTTTTCCTCTGGGATATCTGAACTTTTAGAAAGGAGTACATTTTTGAAGCAGAGATTTTCATTCACTTTGGGGCTTTGCAAAACAGTGGGGTAGTGGCTGGGAGGAGGGGGAGGAGGCTGTTTGTGTTTGCATGCATCATGTGTATTGGGAGTGCCTGGAACCTGAAATGAATAGTCCAAGGCAAAAATATGCACTGACACTAGGAATTAACAATTAGCAGCATTATTACATGATTTTTTGCTTCTTGGCAATTTTAAATTGAAGGTTTTAGTAAAAGTGACTGACAATTTTTGCCTTTCTCTGCCCTGATCAGTTAGTGTCTGAGCTGTTATGATCAGAGGTTTCAAGGGTACTGCAAATGACTGCTGAAGGTCCCAGGGCTGGGCTCTCAGCATTGAGTGGGTGAAAGTGCTGGAACAGTACAGCAGAAATCCTCTGCTCTTTGGATTTTACCTTCTGGAGATCAAGATGAGAGGGGTTCCCAATTTGATAAATTGACCTATATTCAGGAGATAACCAGCCTTGCCCGTTATTACCACTATTCCCAAACTTTTAATTTTCCCCCCTTTTTGTTCCCTAATTGGAACTACCTCACCCTGCAGGCTGTGCTCATGGCATGCACTGCACGTCTGCTCCTCTGGCCAGCACAAAACTCCGGTGTTTGCATTGCATTTCTTCCAAAGCCTGGTTCCATGCCTTTGACCAGTTTGCTTTAGTCATTGAAATTCTGGCAAAGCCTGCTTGATTTTGTTTGTAACTTGAAACAATTTCTCTTCGCAGAGCCCCAAAGCACAAGGATGGCCAGCCCTAAAGCCATGGGGCTCTTCTGGGAGATCACTTGGCTTGCTATTGCTATCTATGCTCATCTCCAGGTAGGTAATAAACTCGTTGCTGTTTTCATGCTTGGTCCTTTAACAGATGATCTTGCTACACACTTTGAATTACTGTTTTTTAAACAGAAAATTACTGAAGAAACTGCACTGTAACTAAGACACTCCCAATGAGAAGGTTTTCCTTTCATTGCACTGAATTTCAAAGACATCCATGTCAGAAATTAATAGTCTCTCTCTTCCTAGTAATCCTGTACCTGACTTTTCCAAATGGAAGCAAAGGGAGATCTTGCCAGATGTGTATTGCCATGGGTCTTTCTAGGCAACACAGCTGCTCTTTGCCCCCCGGGAGGTTTAGCACCTGATAAATGTTAAGAATACTGCAAGTGACAAGGGTTATATAAATACCTGGGTAGAAACATCTAAAGCATTGGAAGTCAGTGTCAGGGGGAAAGTGGTCCAAAATGGTCTTTGCTTCAAGTGTTCAATGAATACAGGAACCATGGAGGAAAACCATAGCTGCCAACTGATGTATTGCCTGACACATAAGCCTAATCAGTTCCAAGAAGTGAGTATTTCAAGAAATATGGTGTGCTGGCATGCAGCAGAGATGTTGTTTTAGTATGTCATTCTCTATACTGATAGTTCCCACAGCACAAAATGTATCAACGATTCTTCAGTCTTAAATACACCCAAATCCAGAAATCCTTAGAAAAAGACAGCTAAATAAACTGGAGATTTATTTATTTATTTAAATAAATAGCAAGATTTAAAAAATATTGTAGAAGTTTTTGACAGAAAAGTTTAAATAAAATCAGTGATACTGTGTTCTGTGATAGTTGTGTACTGTTTGTGCTATTGCAATGCTGAGAAATGGTGGTTTCAAACTGGAGCCTGGTGCACAGGGCATTATCTAAACATACACCCTGACTAACTTTCAATAGAAGGAAAATACAGCAGACAAAGGAAAATTCAAAGGCAGTATGAGGAACTGAGGAGCCTGTACTAGACAGCTGAGTAAGCTATGAGTGATTTAGGGTGGACTTTGAGGTTTAAGGTAGTGAAATCTGGGCTCCAACCCATGGTCAGCAGTCCTGCTGAGTGCTCTGTGTGCTGGGAGCCATTTGTCAGCTACCTGTTAATGAATGCCTCCTCTATCTGTATCATGGTTGCAGCTAGTAATGAAAGTACACTGGTTACTTGAGTCAAGGACTCACCATAAAAGTAAAAATTATTAGATTTCTATTAATCATGCAGTTAACTGCAGTGCATTCAGTGTATATCCAAGCAGACATGGCAACACTGGGATCTGCTTTTTGTTTGCATGTTTCTTATGCAAGAACAAGAATGTTACTTGTTTGCCATCTGTTCAGCTTGTATTTTTGTGTGCAAGCAGTTGAGTGATGCTGTAATAACCAGCCCTATAAATGCTCAAAGTAGTATGCAAAGCTCACTTAATAGTTTTGTTCAATATGAGAACAGAAGTTCAGAGAAGAGAAATGTCAGCTTCATGTTTAGGGCCTTTTGGTTACGAAGAGACCTTTTTTCTTTTGCAGTATATTTCTTGGGTTTTTTTTTTCTTTCATATTTTTCTTATTGTAGAACTGGAACCAGAGGCATAGTTTCCTCTTCTCTACGAATGGCTTGGCATGGCCTAATTTGTCTCTCTATAACAAACAAACCCAAACACATTGAAGTAATCCATAGGTTATTGTGAGTAGCTCTATGAACATTTCAATCCAGGTCAATTTTTTTGGTTTTGTTTGTCCTGTAAAATACTCTAATCTATTTAGTATATTTGAGTCATTAACACTGAATCCACTGGAACCAGAGGCATAGTTTCCTCTTCTCTACGAATGGCTTGGCATGGCCTAATTTGTCTCTCTATAACAAACAAACCCAAACACATTGAAGTAATCCATAGGTTATTGTGAGTAGCTCTATGAACATTTCAATCCAGGTCAATTTTTTTGGTTTTGTTTGTCCTGTAAAATACTCTAATCTATTTAGTATATTTGAGTCATTAACACTGAATCCAAATCTTGTAGGAGCCCCTTCTGCTCCTAAGTTTTAGGTATTTTATCATAATTTTAGACACATTAAAGGTATTTTATATTGCTTAACATAACATTTTTGGTATCCAATAGCCATTAATTCTTTGATTGGTTGTTTGGGGCCATGCTATATGGACCACACACAGTTGTTCTACCATAATATTCTACCATAGCTTCCACTTATGTTGGTTTTGGCTATTAAAGTGCTTATGTCTGGAGCTAATCAATTAGAAACAATTGGATGCTGGGCAAGGTCACAAGTCTATGTCATGTCACTTACGTGCAATTGATTAATTTCATCCTGCTTGAGGCAGGTAGAGAATAAAATAATGACCATTTAAAAAGAATGTGGTAGAAATGTGGTAGGAATGTAAGGCAAAGAAAACTTTAACATGAGAAGTTGTGAAAAAAAGGTAGCTGTTACTGAGAAGAAATGAAATTTAACTTTGGTTATAGGAGCTCTTCTGATTCCTCATAGCACAGTAACATGCACAGCATCGTGTTTAGCTGGACTTCAAACTGAACTCTGCCCTTACAGATATGCAACTATTTTGTCAAGAGCAGAGTAGTGGCTTCACTAGTAGGTAAGTTACATTTCATAGGATAACCCACTGAATAGCTGACCACTGCTGAGCTGTGTGTTCATCTGATCTGTCACCACAAGCAGGGGCATAAACTTGATTAAAGAGGAGATCACTTCCAGACTAGCCTTGGCTGTGTTCTTTTGCACACACAGAGCCTGTTTTCTCTGATATGTGCCAATATAAATGAAATAAATGAAACTGTGTTAGTCTGAAGCCAATGGTAATCTAGGCAAATGATACCTATGTGTTTTTCTTAAAAGCAAAAAAACCCCTGCCATCAAATGGTAGCAGCAACATGGAATAATTTAGTATTTTTAAATATTTAAATGATGAATCTATCAAAATAATTTACTGTATTCCACTGGCTATATATATTTGTGGACATTAACTAGATCCATGGCCTTGAATTTAAGTATTCATGTGTATTTATTGCTAAGGATGGTGTAAAAGGCGCCACATTTCTTATGTGGTAGCAGATGAGCTATCAATACTAGAGGCTTGAGAGAGTTAAGGTAATAAGTTAGAAGTGTTCAAGTCAAATTTTGCTGTTTTTAAGTTCTCTTGAGTATATATGACTCCATGTTGGTAATTGAAAAGACAGGATGTTCAGCCTGATAACTCTCTCTTTCTTAACCTTGTGATAACATTTTATTACATCATTCAGCTAGATGCTGTTATATTTGTTATGAAATGTATGCAAGGCTGTATATCTGTATACTCTTACTAACACATTAATGGCAGCAGATGGCTAACAGATTCATATAGACAAATATATATCATCAAGAATTTTACATATGGATTCGGTTTAGATTTATTCTCTGGTATGTTGTTTTCAAATCAGGAATATGCTGACATTTTCTTAGGTTCCTCCCATCCTAGTTAAACCCTCTACAAGTCAGTCCATTTCACCTCCAAAGACCATGGGGTTGCTAATGTCTGAGGAGGGAATAACAGCAAACACTATATTTGGATATTAAAGAAGCTTTAGCTCTGGATTTATATGGAAGGGAAAGTTTCATAGGTCACATATTCATTGAATAAACTTTTGGTTGCTCCCATGATTTATGGTTCAGCAATCCCTGACTGCATTAGGTTTTTTTCTATCTGTGATATTTTGGATGTAAAGGATATACATGCTGAAAACATTATCTTATTCAAAATGATTCTGCCATAACAAATCTTCCCAAAACTACCAACATAGCAAATGTCTTTAAGGTTGAGTTTTGCAAGGCCAAAAATCTGATGTCCATTATATGACATAGTGGACTTGGAGAGACCATCTTTGTGGAAAACCTTTGGAATATTGCTTTACAGTCACTGCATGTGTTGCACACTGATATTAAGAAAATAGATTATGATCTACATGCCATACAATAGTAATGATTCTTAAATCTCCAGTAACTTTAATAAACAATATGAGGATGAGATTTGCAAGTTCAGAGTTAAGTCTGAAGCAGTTTCACTTCTATGTAGGCAGGTTGCAATTCTGCACCCATCTGGACTTTTGCCATCAGCCTCAACAGGTCTGTGTTTTGAAGTGGTTCCTAGTTTGAAGATTGAAATGCCTCTACTACAAACCAATAACACTTCTGAGACTCTAGAAATGTTCTAACTTAAAACACTCATTGTTATTGACAAGGTTGTAACTCAGTGCAGCATTACCAGAAAACTTGTGTAAGTTTTTAAACTTGCTTCAAATTTATGACTAATAATGATCACTCAGCCAGTACTCATAGGATCTGAACTGCTGTTACCCCCAATTTACAATCCAAGAGATTTGACTTGCCAGAAAAATTGTGAAGAATGTCCTGTGACTTGAGACACAAACTATGCATGAATACTTATTTTACAAAATGTACTCATAAAAAATTTAAGTCAGCTATAGGAGATGACCAAGAGCACACATGATACTGGTGAAGGAGTCCTTTTACTCTCTCATTTATTTGATTTCATTTTCTCAGTAAATATTTTTATTGTAGTCATTATGAGTGATGCTTGCAGTGATACAATTTAGGAAAATCAGCTCAAGAACAGTCCAAACCTGTTCATTCTGATGTGAAAAAGGTGGTTTAGTCTCCATATCCAGCCAGGTTTCAAATTCTGTATCTACATCTTCAGACATGGGTATGAATTCTCTCTGTGATGATCATTTATGTAGTTCACACTAAAAACTGGGCAGAGATTCTCTAATCAGTTTTGTGTAGAGCTGCAAATTGCTGGTTTCAAATGAGGTATCCAAAGATCAAACACTTTTAGAGGAGCCTCATCTCTAGGAATAATCTCTTGCAACAGCCAGTGGCTTCTATTTTATCTCGAAAAAACAGTGAAGAAACTAAGGAATAGCTCTAGCATAATCTTTGGTTTTAGCAGATACTTGAATGCTGAGTCAATGATAATTACTAATTCAGATCTTCTTGGTGCAGATGGATCCTTCATATTCCTTACCAAATTGGGGCATAAATGACACAGGGTGGCAGTTTCACACACTGCACCAAATTCCATCCCTGCCTTTGCACACAGAAAATGGAGGTGATTAATTGTACTGATATTAAAGCCCTTTACTATTAATTTAGAAATAATAATTTGGCAATCCAAAATAATGAGTTTTTCTTCAAAAGAATGTATATTTTAAGAGCTGAGTCCTTTCTATTTGTTTTACTCTTAGAACCTGTAGGGTTCACATATTTATGTCTTTATCTGTAATTTTGGGCTTGAAGCTTTTCTTAAAATAGTTCTCCATGCTCACCTGAATTCAGGGCCCAGGGTTTAAGTAAACATCAACTATAAAGTGACTTTCAATTAAGTAGTAAAATACATTTGTTTTGTTGATAGTGGAAGCAGATTTAGAATTGTGCCTCTTCACTTGTTTGTATTGTAAGGCTATGCAAGAAATCTTTGAGCGTGAGTTATATCATACTGTGCAAATGCCAGTCACTGTGTTGTTAAGGTTTTAGATAGTTGATAATACTGATGATAAAGTCTTGTGGCTGCTTGCAGTCCACCACAGCCTTACTCCAACAATTCCAGTGTAATTCCTATTATGCAAAATCTCTGTAAAACAGAGGGAGCTTGTGCATGGTGAAAGAGTGGATTTGTTTTTGAAGTACAGTTTGCTAGTGAGCACAGCATTCCAGAAGAGACACTGAATATAGCCATGGCAACTCTGGAGAGACCCCTAAGACCCACATAGGAACTGTATAGTGCTGCAGTTCTGATGTGCCCTCTGCACACACTTTGTCACTGATAAAGAAGTAATTCCTTAGGGTTTTGAAAGCATGTATATAGCTTTCTTTCCCATAAGAGGAGAACTTTTCTTGAGATTAGCTGAAGTATGTACACTGTCGAGGGCTCTTGAATTTGAGGGTTATAGTTTCAAAATGGCCTCACTCCAGCTTCTAGGAGGATGTACAGTTCTACAAACTCACTTTTTGATGACTGTCAGCTAGGCAAGGATCCTAAACTTAATGCAGATATAGCAGTATTTTCAGAACTGTCTGTGTGATGGCTTTGTTTTGGTGATTTTTCAGTTAGATTTGAGATATAAGTTAAACACAGATGCTGCTAAGTACTTAGCTGTACTACTAGGTACTTAGCTAGATTTTTTGAAACAAGTGACAATGTAAATTTCAAATAATCCAATGGGAACCATTAGGTGCCTTGGACACTTTCAAAAGTCTGGTTAAGCATTTATTATCTCATTTAGCTGATTAAACCAAAACTTTCACCCTTAAAACTCTCTTGAAAGAATAGGTTTCTGGGTGTGTAAATTCTAGTACCTTTGTGTGTAGATATTTGATATTACTTGAGAAGTGCAAGTACAAGCATCACGTTTTCATAAAGGGAGGGCAGTTTTTGAAAACATGGCCTAATATATCCCTTCCAGACAGCATATTACATAAATTGTTCAGGAACAATGTTATTTCTGTTTCTAATTTTATATTTATTAGATTTAACATCATTATGGAGAGAAAATGAAAACAGTATTCTCAGTCTGTTTTGAGAAATGTGGTTTCCAAGAATTGTCAGTTTGTCATGCTTCTGGATCCACTAGAAACACAGTGAATGCAAGTCAGCTCGACTGAATTGTAAAACAATATTAAAAATGCATTTAGGATTGCAATTACTAGATAGTTGTTGTATGCTAACTGTTGTCATTTGTGTCACGGTGGGAGGTCCCAACTGAGTAATGATGCTGTTTCATAGCATTAAGTAAGTGGAGCATTTGTTTATATGTGGAAACATATATTTATTTATGTAATGTTTTTTCTGTCATCAGGTGCTTTGCCAAAAATTGAAGCTGCTTAAAATTTATAGGAAAGTCACTTGTGCATGCAAGCAGAACAGGGTATAGTTTATAGTGTGTATATGTGAAAGGACTTATAGAGGTTTACTCTGTAGTTAATGCAGACATAAAGAGGAGAGTTTGAGCTGCTTGATCTATTACCTTTTAGTATCATCAGAGTAAGATGACATGGGCACACCTGCACTGCCAAGGAATGTGAAGAATAAGGGATTGTGTCCTCTCAAGCTCTGATTGGCATTAAATGTTTCCTGGCCTGCACCTTGCAGAAGCTCTTAGAAGGCTGCAGAAACTGGCTTTATTCCCAGCTGGCTGATTCAGCAAGAATTTAACTAGGTCCAAAAAAAGTTTCCCCCCTTTTGTTACAATTTCTCTGGTTATATGTGTGGCTGCTCCAGGTCATCTACTGGGATGGAGAAGTGTGAAAGGACAATGCAAGTACTGGTTACAATACGCTCAGATTCACCTCTTCTCATGGGGGTTTTCCTTGCTTTTCCAGCTACTGCAGCCTCTTGTTGGACATAGCAGTGGTGTGGAAGCAGAAGGCTAAACAAGCTCAGTGCTCTCTGTGGATGTGTAACAAATGAAATATGCTAAAATATGGTTTGGCTTCCTCTCTTGAGAGTCTCTTTTTATTGGATGTTTTCAAGGTCTCATTACTCATTTGGTGTTTTGTTTTCTTGAGTCTCCAAATAGTTTTAAATTGTTCCCTAGTGGACTAACATGGCTGTTGACTGAAAAAACCAATAGCTTAGTAGTGTCTTGAGTATTGCCTACTTGGTAGATGACGTTCTAGTTGGAAACTGCCAGGTACAGCCCACATATTAGTGATTCTTTCAGCTGATCTCATCAACACTTTTTTTAGAAAACAGAAGAGGGAATGCATCTGCCACTGGAGACACATGTTTGCTATGCAGGGTTTTTACTAATGCCAGCACTGATAAGACTGCTAGAACAGGCTCAGTTTTGTTGGTCTGATTTCATATCTGTATTCATATTAATACAAGGCACTTTCTTGTGACTAACAATTACACTTTTCCTCCATACTCAGATGAGTCTTTTCATGAAACAGCCAGCTCAGAGCTTGGTTAGCAGTTAACCGGGCAAATTGAATGGTGGGAAGTCTATAAAGGGAAGGTGTAAAACATAGCAAAGGGTATCATCCTTTCACCATGTGAGCTCCTGGTCTGCCCACACTTGAGTACTGTATACAATTCTGATCCATTTCTGAACAGGGTGGAAAAGCTAGACAGGATCAACTGGTAACTTGTTTCTTCCAGTGGCATTAAATACAACATTCAAAACAAAAACATGTGTTTGTACTCCATGTAATGATCTTTGGCACTCCTTGTCATAGGGTTTTCCTGAGTAGAAGGTTACATGGATTTCAGGAGAGGCAGGACGAGTACTGGGAAGATCCACTAAATACTAAAATATAGACAAAGCACAGCAGGCTAAGAAAAGTAGGTGAGTCCAGGAAAGTGTTCCAGGGAAGTACTGCACATACTTACTCTGGACATGCTGTTTGGGTGTCCAGTTATGACTTCTGTCGGAAGCTGATGGGCTAGGTGGATCATGGATCTGCACTAGTTCAGCTCTTCCTAAGTAATTTTGATGTTCTTTGGGGGTCTATGCTTGAGTGTTCTTGAACTAGAAGTTGGAGCCAATGCCTAGACCAGCTGTTACTTGTGACATTGTTTAAAAAACAACATTAAAGAAATACATTCTCCAAGCTCCAGGTGTATCTGGAGGTATATCCTTGGATGCATAAGAACTTGTTCAAATCTGCCTAGGTGCCAACATTCTGAGCTTCTTCATGTCTGCCTGGTGCATTTATTTTTATGACATTTTTTTCTTTACAAACATTTTTATTATATTTCTGGTGCATTTTCAAATTTTAAAGTTTTGGAATTATTTTTAAAGTATGCAAGGAAATTTGGCTTACCTTGCTTAATTGCTAGTTTCTTGTTTTTAAACAAACACTAGTATTTCCTTGAGCAAGATAAATAGAGAAATGGCTTCTGATGTTTTGCTAAATAAGGCTTGGCTTAAATTCCACTTTCATTATGTGGTCAGTCCTTCTGTAAGGCACACATATTCCAGACATTTTCCCTGCATGAGTGAGCACTTGCCTTCACCCCAGTGTGAAACTGTGCACCCAAATGCTTTTCCCATTTCCTCTTCCTACCTCTCAGTTTTATTTAGTTCAAATTTAGAACACAATAGGTTGGTTAAAATTATAAGCCTCCAGAATGCCATCTTAATGTATGGGTTTTTACCATGCAGCTGTTTATCTTCTACTAAGAGGAAACTATAAATGTATTTTTAATGCCAGGAGCTGGGCTTAAAATGCCATTACTTATCCAGTGGGAATAGATTTGAAAATTAGTAAGCAATTAGGTCAGTAGGCAAATACATTTTATTTAATGTTTCAAGTCCCATGGGCATTTCAAATATCCTGTTAGCATCACCTGTTCTTAACTTACAACCTTTTAAATCTTTACCTAGTGTTAAGTAGCAGTGTTACTTTGAAAAGGAAATTTTCCTGTATATTTTAAATTTCTTTTTGAGCTGTATTTTAATGTTTTTAAAAAAACAAACAACAAAAAACCTGCATAGTTTCTCCAAGGGCAACAGAGATGTACTGGGAACATTAAGCTTTTCTTGGAGAGAATGTCTTCCTGTAGATAACCATCTTGAGAAGGGCTTTAACTGGGATAACAGAACATGTGGGACTTGTTCTGATCTTTTGAACTTGCTTAAATTATGTCCTTAACAAACATCAGTGATGTATTTGTTTATAATTGCTTATTTTTCTTGCTGAATTAGACCTCTGTGAGCCATCTGTCATATGCCACATAGAAGCCACTGTTTAGAAATAGGGAAAATAGAGAACTGTAAGCTTTTTCTTGTTGTTTCAAATGTGATGGCCAGTCTTTGAGAAACATGAAAAACATCATTGTCCTCTTCACCTGTATTATAGGAATGTCCCATCATTCTTCATCTGCCAAAGTGTGCATTGGATCAGTGGTAGTATGAAAACTCTCAGCCTAGGCACTGTAAAACCTCACTCCTGTAAAAGGTCCAGGCTGGAGAGCCCCTTGGACTTAATTAGGTTACTGCACCACAAGGGAAACCTTATTTTGTAAAATTCAGGCTTTCTACTTCAACAATACAACATTCTGCACTTGAATAACAGTGCCAGTGAAGTCTACAGGCACTATGTGTGAGACATCAGTGGGAGTTTTTCCTGAGTGAGACCTGCCCATAGGAAGAAAACTGAGGCTGAATTTCATTAGTACTAACCAGCTGGTTATTATCTTTCCTGTTGTGTGGTGTGAATCATTTCATCTCCACATAGCTGCTAAGGAGAGGTGGCATTTAAATCTGTATCTGCAGCTGTCAGTTTTCTTGAAAATTATCTGTATTTATCTATCTGGGAAAAACAAGGCAACATTAACAAAAAAATATAATTTCCTTGTTTATAAACCTTGCAAAATTTGCAGGGATTTCTATTTTTTTACATGTGACTTTTTTATCGTGTGTCATTGAAGACCATTTTATCAAGTGTCCTTGACCATCCATGTTGGCAGGAATTTCTCCAGACTACTGCAGAGGGAAATATCAAAACCAGCCTTTAGAGCATGCATGCTATTTTTCAGGAGAGCTGAAGCAGAACATGGAAATTCACTTTTTAAAATTTTGTGTGGGTTTTGTGCCTTCGCTGTGTTCAGGAGATTCCTTTCAGCCTTTTAAAGGGCTGCATTCTCCACTGCATGGTGCAGTTCTGGTAATGAAAATAGAGGGAAACACAAGCACACCATCAACAAGGAAGATAGAGAGTTGATTTCTACATGTAGCATTTTGTCTGTGCTTATGAAAATTGACATCATGGTGTTGGAATGTTGACTGTGTTTTGCATTTTGATAGCTGCTTTTACTGGAAAGCATGTGTTTCAAAGGGAGTTTTCAATTTTTATATGTCTTTGCCTCCATAATAGTCCAGTCTTATTTTGAATGTAGACTTCAGCTATGAATAAAATTTAACTCGTGAAGTAAAAGATTCCTTTGGCACAAAATCTGAATGAATTACACAAACATTAACCAATAATGTGCATGTCTGGATCAGAATAGTCAATACAACCCTTGCATTTCACTCAACATTGTCTTAGTCCGTTAAAAATGACTTACCTTGAAAATAAGGATACTGAGTTCTGAGCACTTCTTCTCAAGAAAAGCTATATTAAGTATGGAGAAAGCATAGTTGGCTGCACAAAAACAGTCCTTTATGTGGATTTTTCACTAATGCGATCTCTTAGCTCCAGATGGATCTGTGAAAGAAGTGAGCTGAGAAGTGAGGAAAACAGGCTAGCAGCAATGAAAAAGTGGCAGTGGCCCTTCATCTTGAGAGTAATCTTGCCAGATGAAATTGGCAAAATTAGATTAGATTATCTTTCAGTAATGGGCTTGCCTCTCCCTTCAACTTTCATAATAGAACTCATTTTCCCAGAGTTTGTGTTATATGCTCTGTAGAAAGTTGGCAATCCAAGTTTCTCATGTCATCACTCTGTGCAGTCTCCTGAGAGAAGAGCTTCCTGGTACAACATCCTTGCACCTGCTAGTTCTTTCCTAGCTCTTCTCAAAATCAGACCTCCCTGAACCCTTTCACAAAATACTCCATGCTACATAAGCAGTTTAATTTTTATAACAATGTGATTCCCCAAGTGATAAGGGACAGATCTAGTTCCATTAACCTGTCCTTGCAAAGAAGGTCCCAAATTCTTGGTGGTATATTCAGTGTCTAAGATTGATAGGTTTGAAAGAGTTTGACATGTGCAGTTTTCTGAGAAATTATATCTGCATCTTCAAATTAAATCAAAGGCAGACCTTTAAGGTGGTGATGTGCAATGTTGAAAGCCTCAACTCCCTGCTGAAGTTTGACTATTCCTGTATGTATACTATATGGAAATAAGTGCATGTATAGTGCATGCAATTGCACTAACGAAGTCTCAGGAATGAGATTGTCTTTAGTTGGGTTTTAGTCTAAATTGTGTTAGATAACTGCAAGCTCCTGAAGCACTCTTCTCTGTATAACTTACAGGACTGCTTATAAAATACTACACAATGGTTCACTCTTGTGGTCTGTTAGTTGAGAAAATAGACACAAGCAGATCTTTTTGCACAGCTAAATGAGTATGTGGATTAAGAAAAATGAGGAGTGCTGCTTCATGTGAAAAGGTGATGCAGCTTGCTGGGCTGAATACCTGCTTGAACTGCGGCTTGCAGTGGTATGATTGGTCTTGTAAAATGGACATCAGCTTCCCTGCACTATCTTAAATTTTGTCCAGCTTTTAAAATACTAGTGAAGCTAATCTACATCTGTTTCTCTATTTGGAGGGCTGCCCTAGGAGCCTGTGCTGTTTGTGTGGGCTGCTAGCACCAGATGATTCCTGGTGTAGTCATTTTTCTCTCTGTGGATTTGCATGAGAGTTGGTGTGGTACTCAGTTCTTCTGCAAGGTACTGGAGATGTGAAGGCTTCTCAGTAGGCTCAATCTATTCATGGCTGTTATGGAGGGCATGTAAAAGCTCACCGTTTTCAGAGACATGTAAATTGGCTCTGAGGGCTCTCACCTGTCTGTTATTTTCCTGTATCTTTTAAATAAAAAAAAAACACTTAACAATTTAAAAAAAATTAAATATTTCTTCTTAATATTTAATCACATTTTGATGTGAACAGCTAACTTTCCATCTGAAATATTCAATTCTTAGTTGTCATGATAGCTGCCTATGACTTTTGTTGGTTATTTCTAGAATCCTATTTCAAGTACAGCAAGATTTGTGTAAGTTTTATTGTTAGGGGTGAAATTTAAACTTTATTAGGATTAAGTGTTTAATAGTATAATTTGCTGCCTATGTTGCAAATATAAATGGCTATGAATAGATCCTCTGTAAAAAAAACCTAAACAAACACTTGATACGTTATGTATGGATTTAAATCCAATATGTTGGTTTCTTTAACTAAAGGAAATTATGAGAAGAGGTTTGCAGAGAAGGGTTTATTCTATTAACTTCAATTTCTTTAAAACATTTCTCAGCTAGAGCTGAATTTGCTTTTTGTGTTTTGACTTTGTTTAAAATGTTCTGTACATAACTTCCTTTGTTCCTTGGATATTATTCTGGATATAGTACAAATTGGCTGTTTTTCATACACTTGAGAGGAGAAAAATATTATTGGTAGTAGGTGGAATATTTATTTAAGTGGGGTGCCCTGTTTTTCTATTTGTCCACTCACAGTAGACTTGAGGATTTAAGTGCAAGGTTTCCTGTTGTATTGCTGGAATTTTTAAATGTAATTTTTATACCTTTTAAAGAACGAGAAGAAAGGCTCTCCCTTTCCTACATGTCTCTTCAGCCCCCAGCCTCTCAGGATGGGGTAGTACAGAGCACATTGATTTACAATAGGTATCAGGTTTTGGCTTAAAGCTAAAGAAGTAAAAACAGGAAGGCATCACAGCCTTGTGATTTCTCAGTCTGCAGGAGGCATTTGATTAATGTGTGAAATGCTGGTGATTGGTTTGGATTCTTAAGGCTTTTAGACAATTTGGAATGATTTTGTTTGTAAATGGGAATTAATAGTTTGGGTTTATTTTGAGATTCAAAGACCATAATAAATCTTACAAGGGCATTTTGACTTGGAGATTTCATTATTGTCCTATACTTCCTTCTAAAGTGCGTAGGTGCTTTTTTGAGGACTTTATTTAAGTAGTTAATCAGGTTTTCTTCTAGAAATCGGTTGTATTTTTTATAGAACAATTTGCAATCAGCTCCTTCCTCTGTTATTAAAGCTGGAGTAACACAAAATGACGGGAATTGTGGCATGCATCATCTTAACTCTAAGGAAGAAAAAGCACATAAGGAAGAGGCAAATCTCAGCAACTTTTGTTCTATTTTGTTTTTTTTTTAAGGACGGCAACAAATTTCAGACCTTGTGTGAATGTGTAGGATTCCCTTCCATGTTTCTACCAGGAACTATAAAAAGCTTGTATAAAGGCAGAGAATAATTACAGCCTGAGCCAGGCCAGCAAGTTGGCTTTTTTCACTATAATCAGGATAAAAGAACATCTCTCTTGGCAAAAAGAACTGGACTCTGAAATAGAGATGTTCTGGACTGATAATTTCAAGTACAGCCAAACTTGCAGAGAAATACACAGGTTAAGATTTATGCTCAGGCCTTGTTATTTTAAATGGATGCTGTTTAGGCTTTATATAATAATATTTTACTCTGCACAGAGTGCAGAGGAAAACAGCCCTGTAAAAAGTGCAAGTGAAAACAAGACTTCAGCACTGCTTCACTGTGAGAGTGAGATGATTGTTTACAATTTGTAAAGCACTAGAGAATGCCAGCAGATGAATAATTAAGCAGGACAAAAATAGATGAAGTGAATCATTAAGAGCACAGTATTTCACTACATTGTGTAGGTTCTGCTTCAGTAGTTTATAGTGTCATGGTTGCCTTCAGTCTGAGAAGTCATAGATTTGTAGGGCAATAGGAATCTTCTACGATTAAATAAAAGGGTAGATGAATTTATTTCCCTGCCTTTGCAGAGTCCATTGTTCTTGGATTCTGTCTGTATTTTGAAAAGTCTTAAAATGCTAAAGACAAACATATGAAAATCTGGAACCATGCTAAAGCTTTAGATATTGAACTGTTAGGGTTGGCCTCCTAACTCACATTAGCTTGTACTGGCAAACTAAGAGCTGACTGTGGATAAGAAAATTCAGGGGAGGTTATTGCCACAGATCCATCCAAAACTGCTCTGGAATAGTTGAAAAATATTCTGCAGGAATAGTGCCTTTCTGTAAATCTTTAAAATTAAACTGTGCTGTCAAGAATTCCATTTAACCTTACGTGCAAATGGTAGCAGTAAAAGAAGAGCTGATAAATATCCAGGCACTGGATATCTGTTGCACTCTTAGTTAGAAATCAGGTGTGTATTGGGAACTCTGCACTTCCCCTTGCCCTGGCGGTTTTTAAAAGTAGTGGAGTATCACTTTTGTTACAAGAGGCATGACAGCTTCTCAAAAGACAAGGTCAAGTGAACAAACCAAGACTGTGTAACCTTTTAGAATTCAGTATATAAAAGCTAAGTTTGAAAAACCTGTTCCTTAGTAGCTGTCCTACTTCTGAGGAAAAAGTGGTGCTTTCTGCTTTGAAGCAGGGGAGGCTGAATGACTCACCTTCTAAAAGCTGTCTGTGTCACTTAGAGTTAATTACTAATTTTGCGTGCAAGACAAAAGCATTAGGAGATTTTGATTTTACCACCAGTAATGATAAGAACCCATCCCTCCACAGCTTTTCCTGTATTGGTCAAGGTAGGAGGACCTTTCAGTAGCTTGATGACAGCCTTTACTTCGTGCCTGGTCGTGTCTTATTTTCTGTTACAGGCAAATTCCATGAAATGCCATTAACAAGGTACATGCTGAAGTGTTATCACCCCTACAGTTAGATTCTTCTAACTGCTGGATAAGAGAAGGAAACTAGACATCTTATCTTGTTAGCCATCTGCTGTGCTTCTGTAAGCTCCAAAGCAGTATTCTGAAGGAGTAAAATTCTGTTAAATTTCCCGTAGAAAGATTATCATTATTGGAAAGCACTGCATGACTTATGTCTCAGTTCATTTGTCCTGGGAGCCATCCACTGTATGTACACATCTGCTTCTGTACACCCACACAGGATGGGAAGATATTCCTCCACAGGAAGGTCTTCCGTTCCCTCAGTGTGCAGGTGGTATGTTTTGGCAAATCACGTATTGTGGATATGGTAGCTAAATTCCCAAGATTAATACACACATAGTGAAGGAATTCACTCAACTTCAGCTGTTTGAATGAGAGTGCAAGATGAGTTACTAGGAATATAATCACATGACCATCTTCAGGCGTTCCTCCTGTGATACCTGTTTTAATAAGTTATACTGCTCCTGGCAGTATACCCTGAGAGACCTAAAAAGGTAAGTTAGTGAGGTCAGTCACAGTGGAGACAGTGCTTAAAATTTTTAAAAAGAAAATGCAGAGCTTTTAAGAGGGTGTTATACTTTTTTAAACTCCAAAACACTAGACGACCTCTTGCCTTTGAATGACAGATGTTGTTCTGTGTTTTCCGTTCTTCATCCTTTTTCTGTTGTACTGTTCAGTGAATGTCTTTGTAGCATTTTAAAACTGCTTAATGGAAGTTTCTTTGCTGGTCATGGAAGATGAGTGATAAAGTTGTGTTGAAACTATCATGATTAGAGCTGGCATCCTGTTCTGAATGAGCAGTTTCTATTTTCATTTTAAGTCTGACTTGCTCAGCTGTGTCCTTTAACATTTCAGCAATTCCAGTTCATTTGGAGGATTTATTTAATTCTTTCCAGCTACAGTTCTTGTGTTTATCTTTTCTCACCTCAGTAAGAGCCCTTTCCCCTCCACCATATCAGTCCTCCAGCATTACTATACACATGTAGAAGACTCAAAATGAGTCATTAAACTAATGACCATTAGTCTTAACAGTTGTCAGTGAACAGATGCCTGCAGTGCCTGTCATGTGAGCTTTTAATTGCTCTTTTTCTTTTTTTTTTTTTTT
>NW_009952711.1:9516199-9543985 GCF_000747805.2 Chaetura pelagica
TCTTTTTTTTTTTTTTTTTTTTTTTTTTTTTTTTTTTTACAGCTAAAACAGAGTTATCTAAGTAGAGGCTTACTAGTAAGTGAAATACTGCCAGTTAATGCTAGTAGATGAATTGTGATCAGGAAGGGGACAGTCTTTAGATTGTTGGTCCTCTTTCATATTTGGTCTCACTTAATTTGGAGACTTTGCTTTTTTGGGGGTGTGCATCTGCTTCTTCTGTTACATTATTTGCTTTTTGTTTGCTTATTGACTTTTTTCTAGTCAGCCTTTGTTTTTTAAATGCTGACCAGTGTGTCTGTCTGGTTCAGTACAACACACAGTTAAAACCTTGCGTTGCTTGAGACACTTTCACTGGCAAGAAAGAGACAAAGGCAAAGTACAGTTTGAGAACAACCACTGTCTCTCTCCCAAAAAATTAAGAGTAAATGAGAAAATGGATGGATCAAAGATATCAAGACTAGCATCACTGGACTGAGGGAATAGCCAAGCTGATATTTAAATGAGGCTAAATCAAATATGTAACAGTGTGGATGCATGCATGGAGAAGTGAGTTGCAGTGTTTGGACAGTGGGCCTGGGTCAGGGAAGGTGTTTCAGCAGCAGATCAGGTGGAATTGTTCAAAGTACTAGAAGTCTGTGGCAAAAATTTCAAAGTGGTAGATGAGCAACTGAGATTCTAATAAGACAAAGATAATTTCTTTGGGAAAAATGGCTTACTAGGAAGTAGCATGCTTTACCTGATGGTTGGCATAGCAGTATTCCTGACATCAGGAAAACACAAAAAAGCTTAAAAACTGCATTTGAGACTTAGAGACTGCATGCTGGGAACAGTTTCTGTTGGGAATTTCTATTTAAAATCGTGGTGAAACAGGTGTGCACATGTGGAGGGCACTTGGCTGAAAGGCATTCACCTCATGTGCCTTGTTAAGAGCTTTAAACCAACATTCCTACAGCAGAGCCATGACCATTTAACTGCTTCCTTATTGTGAAAATGTGCCTGACTGAGTCAGTGTGCTAGGCTGCTCAGCCCACAAACCCTGCAAAGGGACTTATTGCAATAGAGAAGGAAGATTAGATGAAGAACTGGGTTAATGTCACTAAAAGTCAGAAGTGGTGAACAACTAGCAGTGGAAAAATCACATTTTCCTCAGCATGTGTTAGACACATTCATGTGTTGAACTGTTGTAAATCATGTTAGCCTGAGAGTCAGCATCTGGCTGTGGCATTCTCTACAGTTTAATTTCTTTCAGGTGAGAGAGGATTCATCAGCTAGAGGTAACAGGGAGAACCATTTTGATTATTTACACTTGTATTCAGGGTGGTCTGTCTTTGTAACAACATCAGCAACCCTACCACCCCTCTTGGGAGATATGTTGACAAGATGGTAGCAGGCACTCTGAGGGCTCATCTGAAAAAGATGGATAAACAGCAGTGTTAGCCCAAGCTCTCCTATTCTGAGGGACAGCAGTACCAGCATTTTCTGTGTAAGTATTTTGGTCACTCATGGATGATGTTAGGCTACTGCACACCACCTTTCCCATCTTGTCTGAGGAAAAAGGAGAAAATTGTTTCTGATGTTAAAGGACACCAATATAGCACAAAAACCCTCAAGCCCCTACAGTCCCATCCTAAGGCCTAGATCAGAAGCTAGGCAAGTTCAGAGCAAATATATACAGAATTTTAGCAATCAAGTTTATTCACTGTGGAAATAATATACATACTAGGTATATTCGCTTTTCCTTGATACACTCTGAACTAGCTGAATCTTTTTTAAAAAATGTTTCCTATTTAAAAAAAAAGAAGTGGTGAACTTATGACAGAACTTACCTAGTTTTGTGGCCTGTGTTCTGCAGGTCATCTTAGTGCCCTTGGAATGTACAGAAGCTCTGGCGCCACTAAGGTCAGCTCCTTGAGCAATTTTGCTCTATTAATCTGTATATTCATAAGCCTTTACACAGCCTTATCTATGTATATTTACTCTCTGTGGAAGTCACTGAAGTAGCTCAGCAAACACTGCTGATCAATAAAGATTGTCCTTGCACCTTGGTGCTATTTTAGTCTTAGTTATTTTAGTATAGCTGAGTGACCTTTGTGTGTATGGCATGACTATTCTTTTTTAGAAGGATATTTATGTGTCTTACTGTAAACTGATTTTACTTGTCTCTAAAGATGAATCTTGCCACCTGATTCTTCAGATTACTGGATTATGCCTGCTGATACGGTATTTACAGGGCTATCTGAGGGTCTCATCTATTGAGAAGTTTTGTGATAGTAGATGCTGATTGTCAGAAACTTTCTAGCTTTCTAATCTGTCAAAGTTGCTTAGTTGCATGGACTTTGGTTTGCCTACTTGAGTTTTGAGCTGTTTGGTCTTCAAAATAGTTGCAGCAAAGATGTATTTTCTTACTGAGAAATTGTCCATTCTTGGTGACTGTGAGTTTTCCTGTTTCCAGATCCATTTCTATTCTGGTAATTTGTAGTCATTTACAGTAGCAGAGAAATTCCATACATTTCATCTACTGTTCAGTCACGATAAACACTATGCTGTTGCTGATGACAGCATTACCTAAGCAGTGTGCAATGAAGAGAAATGATTAGTGCCAGGGTAGGCTTTTCTGGGGCTGCATTCTTGCCTGTATTCCCCTGCCATCTGAATCAGAGCAGATGTACTTAGACTGAGAGCAGGTAGAACCGCCCTGTCACTGGCAGTGCAAGGCTGGGCAATACACTGCAATGTGTGATACAGAGTCACTGCTCAGCCTTCCCCATGTTACAAGGGTTTCTGTTTATAATTACACCTGTGAACATCTTTAACATCAAGATCTTCAGTATTCAACTCTGAAGTATATAGTGGTTTAGGATTCTTTTTTCCCCCCTAAGCGCTGTGTTTTTAATACCATTCCATTGCCCCACACGTTTCCCTTCTTTGTGTTTTCATTATACAACAGGAATTCTCATAAAAATCTGGATCTGCCACTGCTTTTAGCAGGTGTTTGCCTTTTGAGTGCCAGAGTTTTTTCCCTTATGAAGCTTATGGATGAGAATTGCGCTGCCCTTAGGCACAATTTCAACTGGAGTATATGAAAAGCATGTTACTATGTCAGTTCAAATTATATCACTCTTGAAGGAAAAAAAAAAACCTGAAAGGAAATTAAATACAAATAATCACACTAACAGAACATTAAGGTTATAATTTCACCTTTAAAAAAAAATCAGGAAAATCTGAGTCAGAAGTTTCATGTCATTCTTAGCCAGGCTTCCCTGAGAGCAGCCCTTGTAAAATGAGGATAATGGCAACTTGGAGTCATACGAGATCTGTTGATGAATAGTACTATAGTATATAAGAAATAACTGTATTTTCTAACTCTGTGTAATATCCTGTATAGGAACTAAGTATTATTTAAACTCTTAAATCCTACCTTCTCTCATCATTAGCCTGTTTAACTGATACTGGCTAACAATAATTTTGCAGTACCTAACAATGTACTAGGTCCCATTTTGCTCACACATAAATATCTGAATTGCTATCCACCTGTACTGTCTTCTTTGGTGTGTTTAAAGCTGCGTGTAGAAAGGTTGGTCATCTAGCTGAGGATATTGTTCATTAAACCCTGAGCCCTTGAGTCATGTCTGTGTGAGCATGTCACTGTGGCCAAATGAAAAAATGGGGGGCATGTTGCCAGGGCTGTGCAGAGTTTCTTATGACATGGTGACATCAGTCTTCCTGCTCAGAATTCTTGCTTTATATTAGCTTTTAGGAGGCTTCATGTTTAGATGCAACTCTTGCTTACCTGGGAGCATTTGCACCCTGCTTGTACCCTTTCTTTAGCATTATTAGAGCAATTATCCAGTCTGGATACTGGGTAAGTGGGTGAGAAGGAAGTAATTTACTAGAAGATGATGTTGCCCTTGCAAGCCTATTGGGTGCTATTTACCTCATTAGTAAAGGATTAGACACCTGCAGCCCATTGCCGCTACAGCCTCTCATCTCATGTGCTGTTCAATCATAAATTTTTTGTATTATCATTGAATAACCCTAAATCCTTTGTTAATGCATGACGTCTCAAAGAGACTAAGATGTCTTGCTTGCCCCCCTCCATGGTAGAAGCTCCTGCTCCTCAAGGAAGAAACTGGACTCTGCCCTTTCTAATGTAATTTTGTTCTTTTTTTTTACTCCATGCATTCAGTGCGTGTGTTAATTTGTCACTGCCTCTGACAGGGATCCTACATATCCTTAAACTGTACTCCTTTCTTGCCTTTTCTAAATAAATCTGCTGTTCCTCAAAGATTATGCTTCCAATCTCCTCCAGTATCTTGCATTCATAGATAAGTATGGAAGACCGTGTGTTTATTTCCTGCAAATGAGTCTGTTTAGTTCTTAGCAGCTTGTCAGTTTAGCAAAAAAAGTTTCACCACATGGTGTTTATAATAAAGGACACTAGCAAAAGTTTTTTTAAAATATTACAGACTATCCTGATTTCTTTCCTAAGATGGTGACAGTAAGTTTGTAGCATATTTTTCTATGAACATCATAAGGACCTTTAAAAAACTTAAGTTAATAGGAGATAGTGTCCCAAGGGATCATGCTCCAGTAACACTGGAAAGATTTGTGACAAGAATTTTACCAGTTATTTGGTTGGAACATATAAATGATAAATCATAAAAATAAATAAGAATAAAAAGAGTTTTGTTTGCAATAGTGGAATATATGGTGACAGAAGGGATTAAAAATCCCCACTTTTTAAAGACTTAAGTCATCTATGTCTGTCTGTCTTGCAAGACTTTAAAAAGAAGTTTTAATGAAATAGTATTTTCAGTCTCATTTCCAGATTTTTTACAAGATTAAAAAAATTCCATTCCCTTTCACTTTCTAAGGCACAGATGAGTGTTCATCAAGAGGATCTTAGTAAAAGTTCAATCTTTAAGGAAAAAAAAAGTGGAAGTATTCCCTGAACACTTCCCCTAGCCCAAAGCACCAAGCCTCAGAGAAATTGCAGCTGGAATCTTCATTTAAATTCATTGTTAGAATATTTGCCTTGTAAGGGAGTGCTTTATTTGAGATAAATTGCTGGGGCAAGATCTCTATATAAAATACATAAATAAACAGGGAAGTGTGATGGAGCAGTCAAGCTGTTTATACAGGGTATAGGAGTTCAAGAATTAATTCCTTTTTCCCCCTTGAGCAGGCACAGTTCCCCCTCACCATACTGTCAGTTCCTCTCAGCCTTTCAACATTGATGCCACTGGCATATTTAATGCAGCTTCTCAGCATCTGTAAGGAGATAAAGTAGGCATCCTGCTGTCCTGTATCCTATCACAGTATCACCACTGTGGCAGGCAATCAGAAGATAGGGATTAAAATTACTGATTTTTTTTTTTTGTTATCTAGTTTCTTCTGTTCCTGCTGGTAAATCCATATCTTTGCAAGCCTTTTTCTCTGATAATAAGAAAAAGCTTGAACCCTCTGTATGTGAAACTCTACTCGCAGTGGCAATAGCAATACCCAGATTTTATAGTATATGTTTTATCCATATGCTGTAAAATTGCTTTTACATTGGCTCAAAATATTGTTGTGCCTATTCGCCCAATACGAAACTAAAGACTTGAGGAAATAATTGGGCATTGCTTAGTTTGAAAGCAGAATCTGATCCACAGTCTCTAACTTCACGAGAAATGAACTGCTCTAGCATCATCTTGTCTGAGTGCTGTATTTTTCACCTTGGCCCTTATTTATGCCAAGCTAGAGAGAACTGAGTGTCTCATGTTAGTCACAGTCCTAAGTAAGTGTTATATATCAGGGACTGTTGTCCTGCTACAGTTATATTTGGGCCCTGTTTCTGTAAGGATGTTGGTGGGAACTTTGCCACTGATACCACTGGGAGCAACTTCACTTTGCCAGTGCAGATAATTTTAAAGCAAATCTACATAATGAAAATTGTTTTAGATAGAGCCCTATTGTTTTGATGACATGACCTTAAGCACATTAAAGTCAGTAGAATGTTTTCTAGTGCTTGAATAAGCAGAGTTTGGGCTTGGTTTGAACAGCAGAGACAAGGCAGTTGCTTTCTTGCAGTTGTGAATATGATTGTAGTTATAGCTTAAATTCAATTTTCAGCAGTGGACACTATTCAACTAATAGCTGAACTTTCAGCTTCCAAGTTGCTCATTGACACCATTTTACTCTGATGTAAATAGGTGGCTTCTGCAAACACTTACGAATTGTCTTTTGCTGATCTTTGCATCTTCAATTTACAGGCATATTTTCCCAAGATTTTAAAATTTATTTTTATATGTTCTAAGTAGATTTAGAATGAGAGATAAGAGAAAAATTACTACATTTGGGTTTAAATCAGGTCTGAAGTTTGCATTTAACTAATTCTTAAGTAATAACTTGCAGTATGCTAGGCTAGTGATTGCACTTGATTATCTTAAAGGGCTTTTCTGACCACAGTCATTTTATGATTCTCATGCAGACCATGCACTACAGAGAAAGAATCCTTGAGTCACACATCAGTTCTGTCCCTGGAAGGACTTCTGGTTCAGTCTTTCATGTTGTCTTATCTCACTTGTAAGTTCCCTGATGAAATCTGACAGTGTTCAGTGTTTCAGGTTCTTCTCTGAAGAAAAGGTTTGCTTTCCTCAGTTCAGTGGAGACCTTTTTTTTTTTTTTTTTTTTTCATTGTTATGGGGGCCTTTTTTTTTTTTTTTTTTTTTTAGAAGGAATGACATTTATAGTTTAATTCTGGCTTGAAAAGCTGGCCCCTTAGTTTAATATTAATAATTAAATAATTGGCCTGGTTTCCAAAATGCTGAGCTGCTGGCAGCTTCTGTGGAAACTCAGTTCACTTGCAAGGTCTTTGAATATTTCAGAGCGTCTAGCATTAGGAAGTTGTTTTTTTAAATCTTGGCAATGACAAAAGCTAATCTGAGTCTTCCTAGATATTATCCATTAGGATATCTGAAGTTCTGAACTGTTCATGTGACTTTGTTTATCTGCTAACATGCTTCTTCATGTTGCAATGAAGCTGGAGTGCCATGCTCTAACATATTTGTGCTGGAGTCCTTGAAAATCCATTAAACTGAACTGCTACTTAGCTGGTATATTACTTCCCTGGGGCATAAATCATATGCTGCAGCAGCTCAGGAGGCAGATATTTAACTTGGATTCAACTGGAAGGCACACATTTTGGTATATGATTGGACTTGCCATGCATACTAATCTGACAAACATGTTTTTTACAACTCATTAAGAGCTCAGATTTTCTCACTTTATCTGCTTTTACCATCTTTTTCTTTAAAACAGGGATTTTGGAAACACTCTCACGACTCTGCCCAATTTTCCCCTTCCAACAAGAGCTAGTAAAAGAGCTACAAAATGGGAAGCAAACAGTCTTCACCATGCTGGTCCTTTTTCATAGAATTACCTTGAGCAGGACAGTGCAGTTGTGCATAATTATAAAGCTTTAAGTGAATGGACCTGTATCTTTCATCTGTTCCTATTTTTAAAAACAAGATATTAAGGCAGGTTTGGTAAGTGTGGTAATTTGTCTATGTTGACATTCCGAATAGATAATTTTGAAAGGGGTTTTTTTGTTTGTTTGTTTTGTTTTTCAGTCACCAAACAGTTCTCTGGCTTGCGATTTCAGCAGGCATGTGGCCTTAGTAGGGAGTAGACTGGCTGAAGTGTAGGTAATGCTGATTTACTTTAAGAAGTGTACATGAGAACACAGTTCTTATTTCTCTCTTAATGTGGTTTTTGGTGCCAAGAAACTCTAAAATTAAAAATTCATCTCTACCTGAATGTAGTGTTATTTCTAATTATGCTAAAGTAATTTCTTTAAGACATTCCATCTCTGCCTTCTCATCTTCTTGACCTTCACAGCTCAGACTTAGCAGAAAGTTCAAGTTCTAAAACTGCTGCTGTTTATATATAAATATGGAACAATTAGTTTCCAGTCTCCTGGTGACTATGATTAAATAGAATAGGGGCATGTTATTCTGAGGTTTGGTTGAACTTTGTCATAGTCTTTGTATCAAATGATCACTGAGAACTGTAGACTAAACTACATTTTTAAATTTACCTGAAATTACAATAACAGTTTAAATCCTTGGATGACATTCTTAATCTGCATCTTGGAAGCAATGACCAATGTTTAATATTTGTAATTTTCAGTAAAAAGGAAACTACATTTTAGTAATTGCTCTGATTTGAGAATTGGATGGCAATAGTTAAAATAAATCCTAGGTATCAAGCAAAATGAGCAGTTAAATATGTTTGGTATGTACTGGGTACAGGGTGTGGTAATGGGATTAATTTTGGGTCAGACAGAACCAGAAGATGTGCCCCAGCAGCACACCGGCTATGCTTCCATCACTAAGAGATACTCAGTCCATAAGCTTGACTAGAGCTAGTTTGAAATAAACACATCTCCTTAAAATATGCCTTTGGTCCTGCACAACATTTGTATCTTCAGATTCAATCCTGCTCAGCCATGTGACTTGCTCCTGTTGGTACTGGCTGGGAAGCACTCAGTAATTGTCCTCTTACTTTCAGTAATGGAGTATCAAACCCCAACATCCAGCAACTTTAACTCAGGCAGATGCTTCTGGTCAAAGTAGTGCACAGAGCAATGAAACTGAGCAGCAGTAAAAATGACAACATGCAGGTCTCAGTGGAGAGAGATCTAAAAACCAGAAGCTTGAATAGAAGTGATTCATTTTGTTTTCTGCAATGGGAAGTGGAAGAGTAATTTATTCTAAGAACTCAGGTGAGGAGTGGTGAGTGAGGAAGCAATCACAACCTGAGATGAAAGCTGTACTCAGAGCATAAGCCTTTAAATAAAACCAGTGCCATTTCACACTTTCCAGAACCTATGTACATTATCTACTTATCAGGATAGTTCCTCTTGATCACATAGGTAGAACAATGTGGCACAGAAGACCTTATTTTTTTCAGTTTCTGACTAATAAGTTGCATGTTCTGATTAATTGATATCCAAAGATTTTCAAACACCAATTTCTTTTAAACTTTTAAATTTTATTCTGTGTCAGTACAGCAGTACACAGCTCTTTGGTACCTGACATGTTGATTTCAATTGATTTTATGCAATGATTATTATATCTGGTTTAGCTACATTATCACCTTCTGTTTTCATATGCTTAAGAAGATGAAAAAAGCTGGTTTAAAATGCTCATTCTAAATCTCAAGTGTACTTGTAATTTGACACAGTTAACTTAGAGCTATTAACATTGAACTGGCCATTAAACAGACTTAAAACACTAGCTTAAAATGTAACTGTTTTCTGAAACTTGCAGTCTTTAGTTTAAAACATGATTTATATTGGATAAGCCCAGTCATTCAGAGGCAATCCCAAATATACTATCAACCCACAGGCTGTTGAAATTGGAATTAGATTTCAGCAAAAGTACCCATAGAAATACAAAAGCGTCTCAAGGAACAGTGGTAGCTTCCCCAGTGGGGAATAAAGTGGACCAAGGGGAAACAGCACATTGTGTTCATTACAAGGTATGAATTAAAGTGCATTGGATACAGGCAGCTTATTTGAAGAGGGAAAAAATTTTTCTTGATACTTTGAGTTGATGCCAAAAGAGTTCTTGGAACATTTGAAGCTTTGATTTTTTTAAAAATTTGCTTCTTGATTTGTCAGCTCTAATTGCTTGGCTTCAGTATTGGTTTGCCATGACAACTCATGGTGTGTTCTTGGTAGATTTTTGTTTAGATGCTTTGCTGCATTCTTCCTTATTTTAGTTACACTGGGTAGATAGCAGTTCTTTTGCTGTAGTTAGCAGATCAGTTTCCATTGTAACCTCCTGTGTAACCTTATAAAACATTAATCTTTTATATTGAATTTTCCATGCTTGGAAGCCAGATTTTACTTGCCTTAATCTAGCAAGCATTCTTCTGCTTCTCCAGTGGCTAGCTGCTCATTTGCTTTTAATACAAAATTTGAATGTGTGTGAGAAGCTCTTAGTTTTTCACATAATCTTTATTACACTGTTATTTCAGCTTCAAATGTTGAGATCTTTTGTATTCAAAGCATAATACTGGTGAATGTCCAGAGACTTTCTATTTTAAATATGTAGCTTATAAAGATGAGAAACACAAGCAAATTAATCACTGCATATCCTTCTGACAAATTTGTTTATAGGAAATTAAGCAACAGTGTGACATATATATTTATTTAAGAAGTGTGGTGGGGTAATTTGGATTCTCTTCTGTCTGTAAATTAGGCAGCTCAAAAATATTGTGGATTGCATTAACACTATTCTTTTCCAGAGTATTTTAAAAACATAAACTAAACTTCACAATACACTAATATAGATCAGTTGGTGTTTTAATTGTTTTGCACGAGGGGAAACTGAGGTAGAAATGTTAAGTGCTTTAACCCAGGTCACTCAAGATTTAGAATGCATCTCTCTCATCCATTAGTCCTGTGCTGAAATCATAGCATTACATCATTGCCATGTTCCCTCACATAGGATCTATTGATAGCCCATTGAAACCAGTGGGGGAAAAATGCCAGATTATGTCAGGCAGTTTCATGTCTGGATTTTACTTGTCAAGGCTTGCATCATCTGCAGCCAGCTTGTGTTCAGCATGAAGCATAACTATGGGACTCTCTTGGTTGCTTGATGGGGAAACTGTTATCAAACAAATTTGTTCTCCATATTTCATGATTCTGCCTAAATAAAATAAGTTGGCTGAAGTGTACAAGTGAGACTGCTGCTGTAATAGGCTTTATAGAAGTGTCATGATAACATGATGTGAACATGAATTACTTTTATGCAGGCCTGATGGAAAAATCCTCTTTAAAATCCTGCTCAGTCTTGCGTGCTGAAATATGACCTTTTACCCTAGCCTAGGCATGTCCTTTGCAAGCTTTTTCTAGTTTATATGAAGATTGCTTGATTTAAAACAAGTATTTTAAATTAATGCTGTCACAAATGATGAGGTTTACAGTCGGAGAGTCTGACTTCTTTGCAGAACAAAGTAAAACCAATGTAAGGTTCTCC
The DNA here is from genome assembly GCF_000747805.2 of Chaetura pelagica. Taxonomy (NCBI): domain Eukaryota; kingdom Metazoa; phylum Chordata; class Aves; order Apodiformes; family Apodidae; genus Chaetura; species Chaetura pelagica. The sequence continues at coordinate 9,527,233 of NW_009952711.1, forward strand.
AGACCCATACTGCAAATGACGTATCATCTGCTTTTTATGAGGTAAGTTGAGAGTGTCAGAAAGTGAACTCACTGCAAGAGAGAAACTGCAGAAGGTCTTGCCTTCCTTTTCCACCACAAAATGATTGAGTTATGTGGATTACTTTTGAAACCTCAGGTTATCTGGCACGGAGGTTACACACCTATATTTGGTACAGTTCAAGCCAACACTCTGGAAACTGGTTGATGGTAACTGCTAACTTTCATGTAAAATGATTATGCATATGTCAAAATATTACAAAGTTTAATTAAACCCAATTTACTAAATTGACTCATTGGTAAATTTCCAATAGTAACTTGTACATTTCAAGCCTTGTTCTTTTCCGTGAAAAATTTCAACCTCCTGGAAGGTAATTTTCATCTCCTTGCCCTCTCCACTTTCCCCATGCTACAGCTGGACTCAATATTCTGCATTCAAAAGATGATTGCTTATTTTCTGGAGTGTGCAAACCAATTAGCTTCTCTGGGTAGAGTTACAATATAGTAGAAATAAGGACATAAGTGTCTGAGAAGTACATTTGCTAATGTATCTGGGATACTTTAGACCTATAGCGCAATGGCAGGGTATTCACCCAGCATGTGTTCAGCATGTCTAGCATGTGAAAGGTGTGTTATGATCATTAAATGTGCATAGATCAGTTGAGTAAAAGCCGTTTGTCTAAGAAGAGCCCAGGTGTTGGACAGCCCAGTTGAAGATACTGACAGAGGATACTGAGACTCAGCTCTTTTGTAGCTTGAAACGGGTCATTCTTTCACTCCAACTCTGTTCTCAAATGCTACACCAATTGTGCATATCATACAGATTTAGTATGGACCACTGCCTGGTGCACACTCCAGTCATTCTCCACTCCCAATTTCTAAATTCCTTCCTGCAGGATAGGAAAGTAGTTTATTGTGTCATGGTTTCACAAGTTACCTTGCTTTGAGGAGGCTGGTCTATATGAGCTCTCAGGATATATTCAAAGATGAGTTATTCTATGAGTCTGTGTATTTTTATCTTCCTGTAAGAACAGATAAACTATATTTAATCAAAAGCCTGTTATCTGCAGCAGCCAGTAACTCTGTCTAGTGAAGTGTATAAAGAAAAAGGAAGTACAGCTTAATGTTGCTATTCCAGTCTGGTTTGCAGTGTCTTTCAGCAGTGATGGTTGATAAACCAGAGAGGGTATCTTTTTGTCTAATAGATGATTCTACTATTGAGGCATTTTTTTTCAGCTTTGGACCCTGTAAGCATTTAGTGTATTCTTGTCACAGACCTCTAGCAAATTAACCACCCAGAAATCCTGTGCCTGAAAACACATCACTTTCCCCCCACAGATGTTTGTGGCTTCTCCTTGTAATTTTATGCAGAGTTTTTTAACATTTTCACTTGTGCTTGTAGTAGCAGTAATGTGACCTTTCTGAATCTCTTACAGATAAGAGCAGAGCAGTCCCAGGGTGCATACTTCTTGCCTGAGTTTGCACTTTCTCCACAGGGGAGTTTCCTTGAGGATACCACGGGGGAACAATTCCTCACGTACCGTTACGATGACCAGGTCAGTGTGCCATGTATGAAATGATGGATTCGTATGTTCGTATAACTCTGAGATATAGATTACTGTGAAACGTGTTAAGAAACAAAGTGAGTGTTGTCTTTTGAAGACACAACAAATTTGAATCAACTTGAATGAAATTAAAATGAATGGACTTTATTGTAGAAATAATAGATCAAAACCAGTTGTGGAAAACATTAATAGGGTGTAGTGATGGAAGCAACATTTTACTCGTGTGTCAATAGATGTTTATAGTTAGTTCTGTAAAATGTGTAGAATTAGAGGTTGTTGTCCTTTGTGAATTTTTTTTACCTATCCTAAATTGTTTTATTTCATGGATAAATCAGTATAAAACAGATCTTGCATTTCCAAGCCTGTGAAAAGTCAGCACACTTCATTAGTTCATGAAGTTTCAGATGGCAATTTTGAGTGAGTTACAAACAAATGCAAAGTGTTATAATGATGAAGCAGAGTGTTTAGAAAGCAGCAAATGATGTATTTTAAAGATCTTTAATGCTTTCTCCAGATCCATAGAAACATTATGCTAAACATGGAATATAGATACCAATGTAAAAAATGTAAAGAAAGCAACATGAAAGAAATGCTGTTAATCTTGGCAAAAGCTTTAAAGTAAATCTAGGAAATGTGTGGCACGCTGTGGAAATTTACTCATAACACAATGTGTTCCGGAAGTCAATTGAACTTTACATCAAAACTGTCTGAATTACATTCATAGACACTTACGGTACATTTCTTAATGGAAGAGGAGGGAATTCATTAGGAAACACTCCCTGTAAAAGTGAGAGAAAATCCAAACTTGCCCTGTAGTCTTAAGGTATGGTTCTGTCAAGTGATTGGCAGCTTTAGTTTGAAAGATGGTCTCCTTGCAGGAGCTACTTTGAGAAAAATAGTTTGCTCATGACTACTCTGAAGAGAGAATGGAGATGAGTTTATTAAATCTTTAGACTGGATATCTCTTTAGGAACACAACAACAAAAAAAAAAAAGCAGAAAAGATAAAATAGAAAGTATGGTGAGCTACTGTACATTAATTTAGTTTAAATGTGTTTACAGTAAGTCATACTTTTGCTGCCTGACAGGGTCTTGCTTTTCAACAGAAAACGTACTTAGATGAGATCTGGACCAAAGACGTGGGAAATCAATAGCCTGCAACTCAGATTGCATTTAATGACAGTAGTTGAAAAACCCTATAAATGTTATATATTGTGATCAAAATAGCTTCCATTAAATGGAAAACATCTTAGCAAAGATAAATCTAATGTAACAGAGAGATAATTTGAGTCTTTGAATAGTGTTTGGACACAGCTGATTAAAAACCAAAATTAATTCCTCTCAGAAAATCTCAACTACCTGCATAGCTCTATACAGAAGCCAGTTTTATGCACAATTCCATTTGATGGAAAGTTTTCCATTAATTCCATAAGGATCTGAATTGGATCTGGGATATAGTCAGGTTCTGTTATTTTGCAAATGTGATTCAGCTTTGCAGTCCACTCTTCCTAGACACTTAGCAAGCAGTATGAAATCAAGTTTGAGTTCTTGAATCTCAAAATCATGCTAAAACGTTGGCATCTTGAAAATAAAAGCAGCTATATTAGTAGCAGTTTCTTTTGAAAGGAAATTCAATTCCTAAGTGTAATTTATCAAAATATATGAATACATTGAATGCAGATGGGAACTGTTCTATACCTTTAGTTTACCTTCCTGGGAGTAAACCAAGCATTTGTCAGTAAATAGATTACTCTTCTTAGCTTTCTAGGACATTAATAATAGGATTGTAATAATGTACAGTTATACTTTTGCAGAAATATTAATACAAAACTCAATTTTATCATGTAGCCAAACTGTGCTAGAAAACTTGGAATTGGCTTGTTCTGTTTCATTCTGCTGGTAACATTTACTCTCTGAATAGAAGAAAATCTTAAACCAGGGGGTGAAAATCTTTCTTCAGATAATTTCTCAAATTTTTGTAAGCTTGTATGGATAGGCTTAATATGTCATAGTTGTGATAATGATATACACGTGAACAAAAGGACTAATGAAAGTACATTGAAAGGTCATTTTTAATTACCCAATATATCTGACATGGAAATTGAATCAGTACAGGAAGGTTGCCATATAATAATAATTTTTTAAAAAGTAGTAGCATTTTCTCACACACTTAAATTCAATTTCAGCAATTCACTTTATATCCTGCCCCACTGTGAAGGGATACTGACCTGTGGGGAATCCTTCTTTTTCCTGAATACCAGAATTGTCCTGTGAGCATCCCTGCAGCATCCTGATATTCCTGTACGTCCTAAGTTACATTAATTTAGTTGAAAATTGGAAAAGTGAAATAGCCTTGAGCACTTCAACCCAAACAAAGCAAGAGATCAGTCTTACCTACTCTATTTTGAAGATTATGCCTTCATCTGTATTCATGGAAGGGAGCAGAATAGATACAAGGAATGAGAGGCTGCTAAGGCTGTGGCAAAGTGATGGGAGGTTGGTCTCGACTTCTGTTCTTTTGGCTAGCCAACAAGGTGTCAAGATCCTTCCAGGAAAAGTGGTCCTTATCTAGCTTCCCAAGTGCTCCCTTCCTCCCTTGCAGTGTTCCTCATATCCAGGCCGATAAAGTTTCCAGTTTGTTGGGATAGGTGGATGTTATTTTTATGTAGCATCATCATCATGATCCAAGATTAGTTTCCTTACATCCTCCAAACACAGGAATGTTTCAAAGGGGTTTTCTTTGGCTGTTGTGTGTGATATTTTTCTAGCAGAGAGCCAGTTTAATCAGGATCATTCATTCCTTTGTTAGTAAGTAATCTCAGTAAAATAGCACTAGCTGTTACTTAAATATTCAAAAGTATTTGCTATCTGAAAAGAAGAGCTTGCAGTTTGAAATGGAAGATGAGTAAACATTAACGGGAACACACTGTCCTCTGTTCTAGCCCAGCAGAATTACATATGGATTCATGTTGTACATGCAGGATAGTACATTTTATTCTGGTTTAATCTGGCAGGATTGTGCTCTCATTTTTGTCCAGAATTGCACTAAACCCTTTGCATATTCAGTTGCTATGTGTGTACTTAAGAATTACATGCAGATGAAATTCTTTGGCTGGATGTTATCAGAATTCAGTGAATGTATCTTTTTACCCCTCCTATGACTATAGAAGAAAATACCTTATGAGAGCTGATCAGATGCTGCCACCTTGGTTTGCTGAGGTGACATTCGGACAGAATGGTACATTATAATTTTGACACATTTACTGCTTTGTCTTCAGGGAAAATGAAAACCAGTGATTCAAGGCTGATACTTTCAAGGGCTCCCAAAGAACAGTTTACAGAGTTTATGCTGAACATTTTCTTACAGCTCCTTCAGCAGGCAAAGTCTTGCATCAGTGCATTGCAAATTGCTTTTCTAAAATTCAATTGAGTCTATGTAATTTAAATCTAACTTAGTACCAAATAGGTTTTGATGCATAGCCAAAGACTTCATTTGCCATTAGAAATCTGAGGCTTGAAAAAATAGGCTCCTCTGCTATACTTTATGAATGAGTTTTCAAATAAATATATAAGGAACATCCCTTCCCCCAGCTTCAAGATATGAGTTGAACCTTGCCATAAGGAGTTGTTTCCTAGTTTTCTTTGATTTCTTTTGGCTTTTCACCTTCTAATCTTCTACAAGGATTTTTTTTTTCTTTCTTTTCCAGAATACTAGTAGTACTGGAAAGCTTTCTTGTAGAAATAAAATGTTCTTGTTTTCTGACACTTAAGGTATTGCTTCCAAGTATTAAAACCATTCCATATGACGGACCACCAACAAGGACAGCAGTGAAAACTTAGTTGGGCTGAATATGTTTGGAGTACATTTCTACGTTGATTGGCTGGCTGAAAGACACAGTTCTTGGGGTGAGGGGGAAGGGAAAGAAAAAAGAAAAAGATAGTACTGGAAAGCTTTCTTGTAGAAATAAAATGTTCTTGTTTTCTGACACTTAAGGTATTGCTTCCAAGTATTAAAACCATTCCATATGACGGACCACCAACAAGGACAGCAGTGAAAACTTAGTTGGGCTGAATATGTTTGGAGTACATTTCTACGTTGATTGGCTGGCTGAAAGACACAGTTCTTGGGGTGAGGGGGAAGGGAAAGAAAAAAGAAAAAGATATTATTTTCTTTAAAGTGAGAAAATGTTTGCTGGACCAGCTAGCTTTCTAGCTGACCTTACTCCTAAGTTTTATGATATTTACCAATTTAAATTCATAACAAGGATGCCCTGATTCTGGAATTAGACATGTGCCACACTACGTAGTCCAATCTTGGCATAGAAATGTAGTGTTTCAAAACAAATATTTTGCTTAAAAATTGCAGGCAGGAAGAGTGGTAAATATCAGCATCTTGGAACCACCCAGCAAGCAATGAAAATAATGAAAATTTGCACTTTTAGACTTGAGTGCTTAGATGCATGAGTTAAGGTAGAAACCAGTGTGTCTGTTCAACTTTATGTGGAAGTTGAAACACAGGCCGAGGCTGGTACAGTTATTTTAATAACTAACCTTTATTTGGGTTTGCTAGAAAAGTCTGCTATAAAGTGAATGCCAAAATTGGGAGAGTAAATGTTCTGATATATGCTCTGTCTTCCACAAAGAGAAATAACTCTGGCATGGTTTCTGCTCTTTTTTTTTGAGAGGAAGAAAGATGGTCTTTGAATTGTTAATTAAAACAAAGGCAGTAGAACCTAAGACTTGGATTACTTAAAAAATTAATGTAGAAATAAACTGATGGAACTTATTTCAACTCTATTTGTAGTCAGCTAGCACTAAATGTTCATGTTTCTAGTGTATGGTTTTCATGTCATACAAAGTAAACTATTGAGGACAGAAGTGGTCTTAAGGATTCAGCTGGTATGGCAGCCATCTTTCCTGAAATTTCTTTGCTTTCCCCTCTCCACCTTCTGTGGATTGTCATCCTCCCTTGTCTGCCCATGGAACTGGAAGTGAGACATGGCCTGGTTTTGGGTATCAGCTGCTTGCTGGCTTATGCTCCTAGTCTAAACCTTTTTATTCCATTGCCAGCTAGTTTGCATTTAAATCACCGGTGAAATGGAGCTAGAAGCTTTTTGACTTTGAGACGAGTCATGCAAAGGACAAACTTATTTCAAATTAACACATCAGTGAAGACAAGCTCTAATCCTGACCAGGGAGTAAAATTTGTAGTCAGCAGCGTGCCTGCTACCAAGTACATAAGCCCCAGCACTCTCATTCTGAGTAGGATCCAGAAACTTGTGCTATAGCACGGCATGACATCTTTGCTGATACCCTGAAGAAGCATTCAGAACTATTAAAAGGACTTAACATCTTGAATCACAAGCTAGGTCTCCATTTAAAGATTCTTTCTGGAAAGAAACAAGCTCTTCTGAAGGAGGCGTGAACTATTTCAGATGTTTTTCTACAATGCAAACCTTGCACCAACAAACAGTGCTGGTAGTTTGATTTGTGTATTCTGAAAGTGAGGTGATTTTTTTCTGAGCACCAGAGTTGTAACTGCTAATACTTGACTACCTGAATTTCAGTATTATTTTAGAATTATTCTTCTTCTAGCTGAGTAGGGGACTGACCTTGCAGTCTGTGTTCAGCCAGTGTTCAGATATTAGAGTAACACAAGTTCCATTGACTTGAATCCTGCAGTTGGTTCCATTCTCTTAGCTGGGACATCTTGTGTAAATAAAAAATTATGAGGTCACGTTTGTGGTACTTCATACTAATCCTACAGATGTTAATAAGGAGTTTTAAATAATGTTCAAAGAATTGAAAGCCATGTGTTTGTAAGACTGTGTGAAGAAAAAGTTGATTATTTGGTGATTTTGTGGAAATCTTGAGGTGATGTTAGGTGTTCCCTAATGTTTTTAAACCTTTCACTGGATTTTTTTACACCTATATTTGTTCACAGGTTTTTTATAATAAAAAAATATTACTTGGGTAATCAAGTGAAATGTGTTTCTGATTTGGAGTGGCAGAGAGGGAAAGGAGAAGGGGATTAAGAGCAAATGAAAACCACTTACAATTACAAATGAAAACCACTTAAAAACTACTTTTACAGAGACTGGTACTGCATAATTCAGTAGGCATGATCCTATTCAAACAATAATTTTGCTTAGGCTAATTACTTACTGGAAGTGTGTGACTATGTATGGCCAAGCAATTATATAATTACTGATACATCCTTGTGTGATGGTTTGCTTAGTGAACTCAAAACTGTTTTAACATATTTTTGTTTATTGTGAAACCAAGTGGAGAACTGACACTTTCTAAAGCACCAACTAATATTGTAAGCTCAGGGTATTTTTCAGAGAAAACAGTCTTTCTTTCTTCTCCTAGAAGCAGACAGAACAATGTATACTTGGGCAAGCACTCTACTCTAAAGTCTTCAACTCAATTCTGCTACATTGAAGTAGTAACAAGACACTTGATTAAATGAATTAACAATATACAGACTAGATATTAATGTGATGTTCTTTACTGGAGAACAATAATTAAACAATGGGAAAATGGTATTATGTAATGTGAATTTACCACTGACCTCCTTGTGCCCCCAGTGCACTCCCAGGAGCTGGCACATGTACTTATCTAAGAATTTTGACATTGATAAAGGCTTAGCTTCAGACTTCTAAATTAAAACTGAATGGTCTGGAAGTAGCAGAAATGATCCCATGTTTACATCATGCTGATGGGCCACTGCTATCATCTATCAATAAGAGTTCATTGAGATACAGCAGAAAAGTGCTTCTAAATCAAAAAGACATATTTCAAGTACTGTAGGAAACGCAATGCTTGAAACTGGAAACCCATTTTTCAGACTGTGTGTAGAAAAGAGGATGTTTTAGGCTGATAAACCCAGTGGTAAATAGATTTGTTTGCAGAATGCAAATACACTTTAAAGCTTAGTCTTCTCATTAGTCTCAGTCAAGATCAGAACAGACTGTATTTGCATATTTTCAATAATATAGGTAAACTTATTGAACTTCTCAAGCAGTTCAGAACTTTAAGTTTTGCCCAGATGAGAAGATAAAATTATTATATTGCTGCATTTTTCATGACGGATTAGTGGGATGAACTGAATGTTTTTCTTCTGTGCTGCTTGTGCCACAGATGACATTAAAAGACTCATGAGAATTTATAGCTGCTTTTCTCTGTTAACATGGAAACCCTTTGTGCAAAAATACAAATTTCAGTTTATACTGGCTCTGAAATAATGCTGAGTAAAAAGCTTGATAAAATTAATTGTTTCATGTAAGGTTTTTCTGATAAAACTATTTTTTTTTTTCTTTTTGCAAGAGTATGGGTAATTTAGATGGAATTTACATTGTAGAGCATGTGGATAACACACTTCATACCATTGACAGTCATTTTTTTCAGGCCTGTCCAAAACGGAAAACAGTTATAATACAAGCTGGATGTCACAATGATTTTTTGCAGTTTGTATGGCACTAATATGGAGAATGCTGTGAAAAGCTTTATTTTAAAAATCTGCATTTCTTGGCTTCATTTCTAGAAATAATTTAAATGGTCATTGATATCATTAGCACTTGCGTAATGAACCAGCCCTGGGAGAGCTAAAGAACAATTTCTTTACCACTTCAAACAGTTATTTCACTTCACACTATTTCAAAATAACTGTCAGCTTTGCCAATAAACCTGAATTATTTCTACTGACTATTAGACTTCAAAAGATACTTGGTCAAAAGGAAGAAAATTATATATATTAATTACCAATTTTGGCAGCAACAGCAAAAATCGTAAATGTAGGTTTTTTAAAGAATCACTGCTGACAACTGTATTTATTATTCTCAGGGCTTAGAAAGTGTTACAGGTTGTGATACTGTAAGATCTGAAGCATTTTAAAGCTCCTAATGTGAAACTGTACAAGGCTTCACAACACACATTAGCCATGTGCTGTTGATACAATGACAAAATAAGGGGACTGCCTCTTCTATTTCCCAGCTTTCAGCAACTGCTTTCTCTGATATCTAACTGGACAAAAGTGTGTTAATGTGATGTGGTCAAGTGATCCAGCTGCAGCTTGGCCAGGAAGGACATGAGCTCTTTTTTAGTGACTGGATGTTAAATCTTTAGGTTGGTTTATAAACAACTGTCTCAGTTTGCAAAGGGGAATTATGCCCTTCTTACTTGGTTATGTTGAGGAATGATAAGGTAATGATTGATTAAAAAGAAGGTCAAGCATCTCTGAAGGGAGGAAAATGCAGTTATTCACTGTTTTTGTTACAGAAAATAGAACTGATTTGCTGGGTAGGTCTTAGGGTTGGCAAGAATGAGCTTCAAGGATCAGAACAAGGCTAGGTAGAAGAAATAATATCTTCAGAATCAGTTTGGCTTAAAAAAAAAGTTCATGCAGATTTCACATAGGCAGATGCAGCTGTAATGTCTGATAAAACCTCCTGGTACAGCTTGTTTCTAACGTCAGGCTGCCTCTCTAGCTTCCCACCAGCACTGCTGCTGAGCCCAACTGTAGTGTCTTCTCAGCATGGGACTGAAATGTATAGAAGATGACCATGGTTTTCAGTAACAGAACTGGGAGAATGTATTGTATTAAAATACATTAAAAGGAAGTATAAGGAATTACTTTGATTCTTTTGCAATATGAAAACTCAATGCTTTTTTATTTCACCTCTGTTTTATATATGGATCTTCTGTTTGGGCCATATCCTAAAAAATATTCCTTGTTTCCTAATCCCCTTAAGCCATTCCAGTTAGGAAATCATTGAAGCTTTCGCTAAGACTTCCAATGTGCAGGATGTCCTGCATGTCGATAGATCTTTTTGCATGTGTGAAAGTGTTCACAGAAAGAAATGCTTGCATGTGATTTAAGGCAATGGTTGAAGGTACTCAATGCTTGGGTTGAGTGTTCAGTGTGGTCTTTGGTAAAGAATAATGTTGTACTTGAGCAGTCTTCAGTACTTTAATGTACTTGACACAAATTGTAGGTCTAATGCTTTGTGGAATGATTGGCAAATCAAATATAAATATTCTTTTTCATCTTTCCACCTTCCCCCCCTCCCTCCTTTCCTATAGACAGGCAACTGTTAAGCTGATTCTGGGTTTAGGAGGAGTGACAGACAGAATTCTGAGAACTGGAAACAATCTGGACTGTTTTCAATACACTGAGACTATTAGGCTTGACCTCTAGCCACTTGAGCTGTTGTAATCTAGCTTTATAAAAATACCTTATTGCTAGCAAAATTTGGCTTTTGTGTGTGTTATCATGCCACAAGATAAAGTATTTTAGTGCTTTGGTATAAACTTTTCTTCTGCTAACAGTTTTATGTTGCACAGGAAAAAAGGACTTTAAAAAAGGCACTAAACCTTTAGCTGATTTGTGGGTTTACGAAGCTGACTAGAGAAAAATAAAGAGTAATACGCTGCTGTATGATACTGAGTATTTTTGCAACTTTAAAAATAACCTTTGGGAGATGGTTGCAATTGTAAATACAAGATGATATCTTCTCCTTTACCTGATTATTTAGGCTTTGGTTCGAAAATCATAGTAGAGTTTTGATCAGGACTTCATTTTTTTTAATGCTAAAAAGGATTTGCCATTGATTTCAGACAGATTGGATTTGGATACCTCAGAAGTAATACTGCAGTGCATTCCTGGAAAAAGGGGTAGATGCTACGAAGTACAAGCATTGTTGCAGCCTCAGTGTTGTGCAGAGTGACAGGTTGTGTTGTTTTGTTTGTTTGTTTGTTTTTTGTTTTCTTCCAAATCTGGTATCAATAAGATGTGTGAAGACTTGCTGTATAGTAAACTTGATTAGTTTGAACCCACTGCTGGCAGATTTGGAGAGGATTTATACAAGCAAACCTATTTGCACACCATGAATGCTGAAATGAATTCTGATTTGAAAATATTTGATCTGTTCCATTAATTAGGTTGTACTCAGATCACAAAATATTGACAATATATGGTTTACTACTCTACTCTTATACTCCATCTTTACTAAAAATATGCATGTTTGCTTAAGAGTATCATAATCTTTACTAAATCACTACTAAATTACTACTTTACTCATCTTTACTAAAAATATGCATGTTTGCTTAAATATAGGCCAGTGATCTTGCTTTGTCTAAATGTTATGGGCTTCTATGGTATAAACCAGAAGAAACAATCTGCTCTTTCAGACAGCTCATATAGTGCCTGATAATATCCATGTAACATATAATGACAAAACACTTTTTTTTTGTTGCACCTTTTAATAAAAAAAACTTACAAGAAATGCAGTGCATTGGTTTGCATGGTTTTTTAATGTTACTAATAGGTGATGTGAAATGTGTTCAAATATCAGATTATAAGTAATGAAATTTTACCACTTCTGAGTGCTGACTTCAATGGCAACTACTTTCCTTTGCATAATAATGCAGTGTAATGTGTGAATCAGAATTATATCCTAAGTATCTTATTTAATTACTAGGGCTACATTTTAAACTTGCACTGCTCTTTTTATTCAAAATTGAAAAAAGATTTTGCTCTTTTTTGAAGATATTTTTATACTTTACAATGAACTTGCCAGTTAATGTTCGCTTTTCTGCTCCTTCAATATTGAGGCTACAGAGTAGTCTGTTTTTCTCATATTTTCAGCTTTGCATTCTAATGAATGTGAGGCAAAGAAAAGGCGGGTGAAAATATTTCTTATGAATGGTCTTTTCTGTGTAGTTAAGCAACTTCCTTTTAATGAAGACTATTGGCCAAAAATTCATTTTATAAAACATGTCTTTGGAGTGTCAAAAGAGATTATTATTCTACTAAGATATAATTTAAATGATCTCCAGTACTTTGCTGTATGAGACCAAAGTCCTGCATACTGAAGCAAGGTTTTGCTGGCAGCACCATGAAGTCTTTCAGAGAATTGGTTCTGCATATGTTTGTTAATATTTTGGTGTAGACAAAAAATTTGGAAGACTGTCTAGAGCAGGTAGGATAGATGACCTTTCTTGCACAGACCTTACAGTCTAGGGCCCAAACACTTATACACATGCATAACTTAATTCTTGTGAGGACTCCCATCTACGTCAGTGAACTACCCACATAAGTAAAGATGCACATGTGCAAGAGTGTTGGCTGGATCAGGGCCTCATTTCCAGCCCCGTTCTTTGAAAAATCTGTGCTTAAACTCCTGCAAGAACCCAAAGAGAGAGCACCCCTTGGGAAGATCTGAACATCTCCTGTTCTTATTGCAATGAGTGGAAGTTGAAATAATTTGTGTAAAACGGTGGGGCCAACAGGTCCTTCACTTCCATAGCTCAGATATGTACTGATTTAATAACTCCCATTTCTCCAACGTTGTCATAAAGTGTACCATGAATTGCAATCAGTCTAGTTTACATTTTAAGCATTACTTTTTCTTAAATGACGGACTTGAAACCATTTTTGCAGATTGACGACATCAGAAGATTTTCCAAATTAATGAAAAAATCCAAATGACCATGTAATATTTTCAAAGAACAGACTGATGGAGACTGGCCTTTTGTCAGAGAAATAGTGTACGAATTAACTTTGCTACATTATAATTTAATTTAAAATTAACTTACGGTTTGTTGACAACATTCATATTTCATAGAATAGGTGTAGGGTGCAAGATTTCTGTATTTCCTACCATGAAGAAAAAAACCCCATTAACTCTGACATCTGTTTTTAGCACTTTCCTTCATATTTTTGGACGCATGCCTGGCAAAAGCTGGAAAGTGACTAAGAGATCAACCAAAGATGGCCTAAGGGCCTGTTCCCAGCTGGTACGACATCTGGAATGTTATATATAGTGGATAAATTCAGAGTTGTAGTTTCATAAGATTGGTATTCAAGTGTTCGGCCTACAGCAAAGGAAAGGACAGTGGAGCTGACAGCATGCATGGTGCATAATATGTCAAGGTGTCTGAAATATAATTTGCTGCGTTTTCACTTTCATTTTGGCAGATCCCTTATGCTTATATATAAACGTTTGTCTAGTATTGTTTTGAACCCTTAGAAAATAAAGGGTGAAGTCATATTGGTGTTATATCCAGAATCTTATCTGTTCACTAAGCTCAGAGTATGTCTGGCTTTCTTTTTTCTTAGGAAAAAAGTGCTAAAGACAGGTGGGTTTGTTTTTTTTTTATGAGCCGACTAGAAATAACTTAAGCTGCTACCTTTGCAAATTTTAAGTGTATACAGTCTTTTACAATGAAGACTTTAATGAATCATAAACTATTCAGGAATCTGGACTTGTGCTGTATGGAACGATGCTTGCAAGATTTATGTCTCAGGCCCATTTTTTTTTTCTGTTTAGGATTTAGTTAATCTTCTGACTGATCTCCTAACTGCAATTCTGTGCTGCTAGACAAGCCCAATGAGGTTGCAGGCAATGACTGGTGGAGAACCACCTGTTTACAACACCTTTGAATATAGTGTAGTACTTGGTCAGAAAAATGAGCTGAAGATGATTTCTGTTTGCAGTCCTGTAACTACACTAATCAGATAGTCTGCAAGTCCCTTTGCATTGCCTTTTTGCTTCCTGATTTAAGGTGAGCATTGCATATGTTATGCATTGCAGGTCAGAATGAGACATAGTGTGTCTACTCCTGCAATGGGTAAATCAGTTTGTGACTGGGGCCAGACCATGTGCAATATTGCAGCTGAGAGACAGTGTGCTGAAGCCTATCTGTGTGGGGCTGTGCTGTTCTGCATGGGATCCCTTTCTGTTTTGCAGCACTATGGGGTTCTTGCTCTGATCTGCATCTTTCCTGTAGGATGCTGGAAAAGGGGGGAATCTGAAACTGCACTGTTAACATGGAGGTCACGGGACTGTGGCAAGGGAGTGTGAAGTGGAGGAGGGTGTAGTGTGTGAAATGTAGCAAGGCTGTAATTGGTAGAGGTGTAAGGTAAGGTCTCATTCTTCTGTTTTTTTAAAAAAGGATTTTCTTGATAATTCCTCACTACGTTGTGGTTGTTTCTACAGTATTTATTACTATGTGAGATCTTGTAGGTGAAGACAAGGTACTTGAGTATGATTTGGCAGGAGACCAAAGGAGTCTAGGAGGAGATGGACCTCGAGTGGGAGGGGAGATGACTTTTGCAGCTGCACTTTGGTAGTGGTTTAGATTTGGAGGTGCGAAGGCTGGATCTGAACAACTGCAGCTGACAGAGAAAGCTGATTTGTCTGCAGGCTAGTGTCACTAATTGCTGTTTAGCTGGTGGGTATGTCAACAATTTTATTATAAACTTGTGTGTGTGATGCAGGTATATGTGCATGTAGTTCAACTGAAGCTAAAGAGGCTGAGATCATACAAAAGAAGAACAGTCTATGCTGTTCGTTTCACAATAATACTAACAAGATATAAATATTTAGTTGTTGTATGTAGGAAAAAGAAAATGGGTCATTACCTTGCAAATTTTGTGCCTATCTCCTCCTTAGCCTTTCTTTTTCTCAGCCAAAGTTGCTCTATCTGAGTGAGTTTGGGGATACCCAGAAAAGTACCTGTATCTACTGCTTTATTCTGGTATGCAAAATAATGGTAACATACTTTTATGATGATAAAGTGACATACTTTAAAAGAGCAGGTAGTCTTGTGAGAGGAACTTAGCACCCCGTGTCACGGAATGGGAAGTGATTGTTTCTGCTTTTTTCTTTTAGTATGTGTCCACTGCTATAGTATTTGTCTTTATAAAGTTTTCTATCTAGTAGTGTTCTGAAGAGATCCAGAGTCTCAATAGCTTGGTAGCTGAAATGCTCACACTTTACTTTTCTGTATATAAGTTGGTTATAGATTGGTTGAAATTCTTCTGACTGAATATCTTTAAAACTACTTTGCCTTTGGAGTTGCTGCCACTGTCTGTTTTGATCTTAGCCCTTCCATGATTGTTCTGCCCTTGTGTCCGGAGAGTGTGTTGGACACTTTCACAGGCAAGTCTTCAAGCACTCAGGTAGCCTAATGGGTCTTCCCTGTGTCTAAGACAGCTGTTTTTCTGTTAGGGTAACTTGCACTCTTTTCAGACTATAAATAATGCATAGCTAGAACAACAAAGTGGCCACCTACACCAAACATTTTGTTAAGGTATTAACATCATGTTAGTATCACAGCCGTGTGTGGTTTCTACAGTAAGATATTGCCCAGTCTCACATTGCTATCTTTTAACTGGCATAATATAATGAAAATAAAAATAAACATAGTGGGATTGGAATGGGGGGGTGGTGGGGTGGTGGTGGGGGGGGGCAAGGAGAAGGAGGGTTCTAACTGACAACTTTAAATCTCAGACTCCTGGCTTGTTTTCTAAGCTTTTATGTGTTTGGGGTCTGATCCTGTGCTTGTAATGCAGACCAAACTTGCTACATCCCTCTTATGTGTATGGTGAGAGATTATGTGAATTAAGTTAAACCATATGGAGTAGATACTACTTTAAAGAAAAAAGTGTAGATTTAGTTGGAGGGGTAGTTTCAGACTGAAAATGAAGGTTGTGCTTGGTTCTTGATTGGAATAATGTTAAAACAGCTGTACACTTTCTAGAAGAAACCTGTGGATATTGTCAACACTTATCTATTAAAGAATATTTTACATAAGATTTTATAATATATTACATTTTGAGTATGAAATATTAGATCCAGGAACAGGATTTACTCTTCCATACACAAATGCCTAAGCAGTTTCTTTGGCAAATGAGTTACATGTATGATATGAATATGATGTTCCTAGATCTAAGTAGTTGGTTCCTACAGTGACAAAGTGTTTATGTATGCCTGTTTGTATTCATTACACACACCTAAGTGGTCACTGCTATTGTGAAGTGAAAGCTTTGCCTTGTCTATTGAGGAATATATGTTTATTTTAAAATTAAGCAAAACTACTTGTAATGTGTAAACCACTCTGTAAATGGAATTTTACCAGGCGATGATACGCATGCTTGTCTTCAGAATTTGACATCTATATTATAACTCAAGAAGGCAGCAAAACTCAGAGCTTCAGTGCAGTCACATTGGGGGATGTGATAAGAATTTTGTATAGAGCTTTGAAAGAACTGCACATGAAATCATAGTTCTGATAGCAGGAATTTTTAACAAGTCTATAAAAACAAGGGTGGTACCAAGTGGTTAGGGAATAGCTAATGTAGTACTGAAATAAATAGAAGGGAAAG
>NW_009952711.1:9544050-9546080 GCF_000747805.2 Chaetura pelagica
CAGGAAATTCTGAGTGTCTGTCTGATCTTTAGAGTATAAGGCTTTGGAATGCTCTTTGAGGAAGGAATAATTAATAACATAAAGTTAAATGGAAAAGTGAAGAAAATGGTTTTATCTGGAAGATCAAACCTATTCTAACTCATTTTATACCTTTCTTTGATCAGCTTTTTTTCTTTAAATGAGGGGAATACAGAGACCTCATTTATCTGGACTTTGGTAAAGACATTTGATACAATGCCATACTGGAAATTAACTTAGAGGAAATGTGGTCTGGTGTGTAAAGTGGGAAATGAATAAGGAATGGGAGTGGAAGATAATAGCAGACTGTGCCGAAAGAGGAGTACTGGCCTAGATAAATGTTGCACACAGAGTGACTCTGGGACTAGAGCTGCTTAGTGTTTTCATTAATGACTGGACCAAAAAAAGATTAAGATTGGGCTCATTACATTTAATGATAAGATAAAGATGTGAGGAACTGTCAACACAGATAAGTATGAGAACAATTTGGTAATAACTGGATGACCTCAAAGATGGGAATAATAAAACAAAGTGCATTGTAATGCACATAAGGACCACCAGCAAAAATTTCTTCATGGAGCTCATAACTGGAAACAAGACAATGTAGAACTCAGTTCATTTTACCAGTATTGCTAATGTATAAAATGTAAAATAACATTCAGGAAAAAACAGATGCAGAGAAAGTTTATCAGCATGATTGGTGAATGGGCAGCTTATTTTATAACAAGTTTCCTTTATACTGGCTGAAGAAATGTGTTGATGACATAGGATTGCTGGCTGGCATTACACAAAGCTAGAAAGGAGAAGCAGTAGGATTTAAAGACACTGTGGGCATCCCAGTAAGTGTATAGGCCTTCAGGTAATCTTACTATGGAAATTAGAGGAAGGGTTTCTAGCCCTTTTGTGAGTAACATTCTGAAGTAGCTGCTGAACAGGAATATGGAGAGAGGGGGAAAAGAAAGGATGTTTCATTATGATACATGATAATTTACAGAAATGTGATGTTACTGCAAGTCTCTATTTGGAGCCTTAGGAGGTTCATTCCAGAACTGCATTTTAGGAGTACCAATTGTGGGGGAAAAGAAAATGCCATGCTGGTTAAAGAACTCAGATGTGTGTTGTTTAGCACATTGGCGGACAGGAGGGGTATCTCTTTAATGTTCAGCTAGTTTGTGCATATATTATTTTGTGAGCTTTAATACACTTTTGGTAATTAATATGTGAAATTCTGGGCCCCTCAGTTCAAGAAGGACAGGGAAGTGCTTGAAAGAGTCCAGCGCAGAGCTACTAAGATGATTAAGGGAGTGGAACATCTCCCTTATGAGGAAAGGCTGAGGGAGCTGGGTCTCTTTAGCTTGGAGAAAAGGAGACTGAGGGGTGACCTCATCAGTGTTTACAAATATGTAAGGGGTGAGTGTCAGGGAGATGGAGTTAGGCTTTTCTCAGTGATGACCAGTGATAGGACAAGGGGTAATGGGTGCAAATTGGAGCAGAGGAGGTTCAAGGTGAATATCGGAAAAAAATTTTTTACTGTGAGAGTGACAGAGCACTGGAACAGGCTGCCCAGGGAGGTTGTGGAGTCTCCTTCACTGGAGACATTCTAAACCCACCTGGATGTGTTCCTATGTGATGTACTCTAGGTGACCCTGCTCCGGCAGGGGGGGTTGGACTGGATGATCTTTCGAGGTCCCTTCCAACCCCTAGGATTCTATGATTCTATGATTCTATGAAATGAGCAGTAAGTTCAAGGACAATCCTATCCTGTATTACTTGCTGAAGTATTTGTGCATTTTTTCCTTGTTCCAATATTTTTTCTTTCTAGCAACCTTTATAGTTATTAACCTCTTTGTTTAAAATAAAATTCTTTCCATTAACCCAACATTTCATAGATGGCATGCAGAGATGAAGGAAATTTCCAGCCCTTTTGTTGCCAATGAACAATAATGCATATGCATCCAGATACTATTCAAGTTGGTTTGGCATTAGTGCTGTAACTTTATAGGTTTATATAC
>NW_009952711.1:9546132-9550178 GCF_000747805.2 Chaetura pelagica
AAAGGAAAATTGCTTGAAGCCATTCAATTTTTTGTGTGTGTGTGACAAGTGAAGGTATCAATTACTTGCTTTTATTGCATGTATGGAATAGGAAATGTTAATGCAATTCAACTTCTGAACCTCCGGATTGATAAATTCTTGACTTCCATGTTGAAAGATCATTGTTGCAGATGAAGCAAATGCTCTGTTTTGGTTTTTAAGGCTACACATGTGATGCAAAAATAAGTAAGTAATAAAAAGGGGAAGGTGTTTGAGAACACATAGAATGTATTACATTTTAATCCCACTAGTCATTAGGCATGATATTATGGCAGATCTACCTGTTACCTTCTTTTGTCCATCTCTGTTCTTTTGTCTAGCCTTGTGTTTTCTGCTTAAATATCTGGTACCAAACTATTGAAAGCAAATACATTGGGATTTCACTGTGGGAGTTCTACTGACTTCAATGAGTCTAATTTTAAATAAGCAAAACAGTTTTTCTTTACATAAAGATGTGGTATTTTTTAGCTCACGTGTTGCAGGACTGTTGCACTGAGACATTAATGCCTGTTGTGATTATAGGATTGTACCCTTAGGATTGTAAAAAATCAGGAATTTCAACTCCTTTAACTGTTTTTTAGCTTAATTCTGCCTCTGAGACAGAGTTCATGCTGAACAAGAGTAGGGTACTGCTAATTTCCAGTGCAATTAGGCTATATTTTACACATTACACTTTTTGAAGGATCTGGCTGGTAGCATGAAAGGTCTTTATCAGTATCAGTCAAAAGCTTTGTACTCTAAATCTTCTCCCTCGTGCATTTCATGTTTGAATCGCATGGTTCCCTTAAGCCTAGAGATTTTATCCAGTCACCAGACCTGCTTTTGTCTCTCTAATGTGCAGTTAAGCACCAGGCTTCAGGTGGGAGGGTGACAGCTAATAGCTGGGAGGCATTACAGCTTAGCTGTTTGTCAGCTGTACATGGTTTTTTGTGGACAGTGATTAAAGCTGCTCAAATACTTTTACTGAGATAAACTCATTGGAGAATGGCCAGTGGTTGGTCTCATACCAAAAACCTTTCTATTCTTACTTTGGAGACAAATTCTGAGGAGGTTTTCTGAGGTGGAAGGGGTCCTTCATAGCATACAGAATTGCCAGGTAGGTATGTCCTGTACCTGAGTCATTACTTCTAATTTATCCAGCAACATTTTGGCCTAAAATCATAAATAAGATAAAAGGTAACACAGAAGCATAGAAGCAAAAGCTTTCTGTTTTTCTTAGAGATACTGCCAGCCATCTTCCCTCATATAACTCTGACCAGCTATAGGGATTTATTTTTGGTATCCTACATTTCTGCCAAACATACAATAATGAAAATAAACGATTTTTAATACTCTTAATGCTTTAATATATCCTTATAGTGGTTTAAAGTAACATTTGTAATTTTTTACTGGAAATACTTATTTAACTGACTCAAACTTACTGACGTGCAGCATTTACCCTTTCAGAAGAAAAAGGGATGATCCACTCGACTCAAGTAGCAGAGCTCCTCTGCACAACCTTAGAAATCTTTACATTGTAGATAAGGTCATTTAAGGATATTCTGCGTTAGCTCACATTTGAGCAGAAGTCACTGGTAAGGCTGAATCGAGATAAGAGTTTGCCGGTCATAAAATGGTTGGCTTGAAAATTGGCCAGCTATTATGACTACTTTTTTATCTGGAGCCTGAACAAGCAGTATGTGTGAGAGCTGCATATGTGTTTCCAGATAATGTCCAGGACTTTCATAGATGGTGTCTCTGAGTGGAGAGGGCATTTAACTGGGTGCCCCTCTGCTATTTGACTCTGGGTGACTTTTCTGACTTTCAGTGCCTCACTGCCTAGCTGTTTTGTTTGGTTTTTTTTAAAATCTGGTTTCTTAAAAGACTTAATGAAGAAGGTGTATATGTACCTGTGTCTCAGTTGTCACCTAATGATTTCTTTTTTTTCTGATTTCATCCAAATTTGACAGAGGTGTGAGAGACCCCAAATGTTAAGTTACTGGATGGTTTGCACAAATAGGCATTTATATGGAATGGGGAAGAGGTACAAAAGTCCTTTACTTCAGTGAAGGGTTGAAGTGTGGGTTTGAGCCTGTATTAGCCATCAGAGAAACCATTTGGGATTTCAGCCTTGTTCTACAAATCCATAGGGAACCTGAGTTACTTGTTTCTGGGACCAGTGTAAAGTATTTGTGAAGTGTACTAGCTTATATGTGGCAGTGTAATGGACAAATGCAAGTGCTCCCCTGAAGCTGGTTATGAAAGCAGCACCATGCAGACAGTGAATCACAATATTTTTACTTCTGTTCTTTCTTTTGATGTGAAAATGTGTGTTGGTGGGGTCAATGCAAAGCTCACTGGCAGACTTAGATCTGCACAGGTGTGAGGAATTTGCCCTATCATTGCCAGAAAGCTGTGAGAAGAAAGCTGAGATGGTGTGCCTGTGCTTACTTCAGAACATCAAAAGCAGAGATGTAGACACATATTATCAAAGCCAAAAACATGTAGTATCAATCTATAGCTCTTATATAGTGGGATGTGTACGTGTATTCTTTATATATTCATTATACTCCTTTGAGGAAACGTATTTTTGTGGCTAAAGCACTGAAATAACCATCAATTTTGGATATATTCTCGCATTCCTGATTTTGTCCAAGGCTTCCTGCAGACCTGTCAGGCTCAGGTGTTGAATGGAAAACTCTGCAACTGGCTGTTCCTTGTGCTCCCCTCCAGCTGGAGCTTGTTCGCTGCTACTGCGGGGTTGTGGCCTCCCATCAGAGATTCCAGACACAGCTGCTCTGGCAGATCCTTTTGTTTGCATTTGGCACTGGGATCCCTGAGCAGGGAAGGGCCAAAGCAATGTGTTCTGCTGATTTTGGTTTGTTTCTAAGCAGGGAGCTGCTAAGAGATATTTTACTCTATAGCCCAGTACTGTGACCTTGGCATAATATGTGGGCCAAGACAGTTTTTCTCATGTCATGTTGCCTGATGTGCAAAAAGCTTCTCCTCATTCATTCATTGATGCAGAAGAACTTTGAGGGTTGGATCCTCTGTTGAGTGAAAAGTGCTAAGCTTTCCAAATTTAAACTCAGGCAACTGTAAACTCTACTTTGTGTGCTTTGGCCTTGTAGGACTTCAGTTTATGGGGGTGGATTTGTTAATCCATAGCTCCTTTGTGTAATTAGTGCTTTTGTAAAGTGCTGTGAGATCCTGGGTTTCTGGGTTGGGTGATGCTACACGAAGTTAGTAGATCTCTTACATTATTACAGAACATATAAACAAAGGTTTCTCTGAACACTACTCTCTGAAGAGTTCTAGAGATGTGTGTCCCACAAAACAAAAATACAGACACTGGAAGTTGTTTCTGTCTCTGTTATTTTAGCATTATTTTAGGTTTTCTGTGGGAATGATCTAGAAGATTTTTTCATGAGAGTAAAAACTTTAATGTATATTGCTGATTAAAAAGCTGCAAGTGCTGTGGTTTCTAAATGGCAGAGTACTGAACTTGGGAGGTCTTTAGCTTTTCTGATATTTTAAAAGATTCATGTATTTTGGTTGGAATTTTTAATGAAACTATATCAGATTGGTTCTAGATGTCAGTCAGAAACAGATGTGGCATGTAACATAACCCCTCCAGCCAAAGTATGGTCTGATAACTGAAGAATACAGGTACCCCTGAAAGGAGTTGATATCAATCTCTTGAATAAAAAGTTCATTTCAGGCTTGTGTTAGGAGCCCTTGATGGAAGCTGAGCCGCTTGTGTGTGTGTGTGTGTATTTTTAGGGATTTGCAGAATTTCCATGCCAAATATTTCTATACTGCTTTTTTAAAAAAAGTTTTTTAAGGCACAAGCAATCCATTGACTAATCCATAGGAAGCTTTATAGAGTGTCCTTCCTTTCTTGCAAGGTTATTGGTTGCTGACAAACCTAAATTGGGCTTTCTTTTCTTGCTATTACGTTTTCATAGTAGGAAGATTTTATTGTGTACATGGGATTTTTGGGCAAGCCTTTGGGCTTGTTTTTAGTG
>NW_009952711.1:9550226-9574346 GCF_000747805.2 Chaetura pelagica
TATTTGTTATCTCCGTAATACTCTTTGAAAAAATATCACGTGGAGATAGTATGGCTCCACTTGAAAATGATAATTAATTGACTTCAAGGCCATAGTTAATATTTGTTCAAAACCACTCACTAATGGGCTTCAGTTTGATTTATAAAACAGTTCTCTCTTATCATACAAATTTTAATAGTTAGCTTTTGTACATGACAAACTGAAGGGAGTAATGTCAATTTTCACTGTGACAACACAACTGTAATAACAGAATGAACAAGCTATGACTGGAAAGAGCCTTAAACCTAAATGTTGTGATTGTTCCAGGCCTGATGTTTGAATTTATGAAAGACTATAGATAAGCAATATGAACCGTGAAGTTTGTGTATGAAAGATTAGTAGAACCCAATGTGGCAATTTTAAATCTGCTTATGCTTGATTGTCAAATTACCTTAAATATCTAGGATGACACAATAATAATAAATACTGTTGTGGCCATAAAATTAGTCCTTGGTTTTCCAGAGACAGCAACATAGTTATGCAAATATGTAGTTCAGTCCTAATTCCTCTGTATAGCACAGGATGTTACC
The DNA here is from genome assembly GCF_000747805.2 of Chaetura pelagica. NCBI lineage: Eukaryota > Metazoa > Chordata > Aves > Apodiformes > Apodidae > Chaetura > Chaetura pelagica. The sequence goes on from NW_009952711.1 coordinate 9,550,796, forward strand.
AAAGAGCCTGGAGTGAAAGGAAGGAGACATGGACCATTCAGTGCAGACTGGGAACTCTACTGTCTGAATAATTCAGATTGTATGCAGTTACCCCCACTTGTTCTGCAAAGAGGTTGAGTTCTTTCTCCTTGCAAATGGAATGCTTTTATCTTCATTTCTATTTAAGTAGGTGCTGAAATAAAGATTAACACTAGCAGGGTGGAAATGTACTGTAATGGCACCTCTTGTGCTAGGACAGGAATAGTGTCCCAGCAATATAAGTAGGTAGCTAGAACTGAGGGTCTCCGGACTGTAGGCCAGATGCTCTTGAGAGAGCAAAAAATCCATGGAAATCAGTTGAGTGAAGGATACAGTCCCAGCTTTTGTGAGTCAGCTATGTGGACAGGGTTTCCTGCAATACAGTATAAGAAGACAAAACCGTGTTTCTCTTTTAAAGTTCATTGACTGCAGAGTTTGGAGAACTGTGATGTTAGTACATCTATAAAAAGGCATTGCAGAAAAATGAATTAAGATGTATTATTTTAAAAAAGGTGAAAGATTTGTGGTACTTCTCATAGGGGCAATAGAAAAATTCAGGAAAAAAATCAAACCATGAATTGCACTTAATTGCTGAAAAATGGTTGGGTTTTTTCAGTGTATAGGATGACTCATATGGTAATAGGGATTAGAGGTCTTTTATTCCTGAGTCATTGGTTCAAAGTTAATAGGTTATTATAATTTCCTGGAAGAACTGGAAGAGGATGAGGTAGTGATTTCTATCACTTTAGATGTTAAAGACTCAAGGCTACGTGCTTCATGTCATCCTACAGTTTGTAGAATGCTAAGTTAAAATAAAGATACATATACAAATATTCCATTTGAAATTTGAGTTTGCCAAAATTCTTTAGGACTCTCTGCTTTTTAATGTTTTACTTGTTTATGGTGCAGGGAGTGGCAACATAATTGACTCCAGTTTGTGGCATTAAGCTTTCCCTTTGGAGAAGAGTTTATAGTCTGTGTCTTAAACTCACAAATGTATAAAAATACAATAACACTTTGGTTCACTTCACAGAGCACATACATTAAGAGGAACACTCTTGCTTTAACAGGTATCTGTAACATTCCCATTCTGTCTGCTGATTCCCACTGGGCATCAGCACAATAGATCAGTACACCCATCATGTGCGTGTAACAGCAGAAAAAAAGTAAGGCAAGAGAGCTTCTCACATCAGGCAATTCTGTCTATAGCATGGAAAATTCTTGTGTGTCTTTGCTGCATGGAGAAAGGGCACTTGACTGGCATTCTGTCCTGGATTATTGGAGTATCTTTGTTGGGAGGCCTGGCACTAAGCAGGGCTGAATACCTTCTCCAAATTCAGAGAAGAAATGTGCTCATGTTTCACTCCTGCTTTATTTTTATGTATGATATTATGTGGCTTCACAGAAGACAAAGCAGGAACCATCACTGAAAAACTTTTTTTTTTTTTTAACTTTATCCATAGTGTAATAACCCACTTCTAGAAAAAAAAATAAATTAAAAGTAAAACCACCCTCAAATGCCTTTTCTGCTGTGTGAGAAGTGATGTCATGAGATGATAGGGTTTTTTTTAAAGTAATTTTTCATGTAGTAATTGTCATTATTCCCATGCTACATTTTTCTCTGTAAGATTGGGAAGCATTGGCATTCTTAATGCTTAATGGCACAAACAATTATAGTACTGACTTGGCACAGTTTAGCTGCTTTGGCTGGCCTTGCTGCTGCTGGCTTTTAAATTGGCTGCAAAACAGCCTGTGGGACCTATGTATAATCGGTCGTCTGTTGGCGCAGCGTTCTGGACAGCGTTGCTCCTTTGACTCATCTCTGATTGCTGGGAATTTGCTATTGGCTGTAGCATATTTGAGCACATGGCTGGATGCAAGTTCCTTATGAGGTAGATATAGAGTCCCTTCTATGGCAAAAGCAAATTGTTTCACATATAACCTGAAAATATGCACCATGCCTTTTTATTGTTTCATGGCTCTTTGGATTTTCTTTCTGAATTCAGTATTATAAACTCTACATAATGTTCTAAGTTCAAAATCTGTGTGACTGAGTTTTGCCAAATAGTGCTTGTTCTATGCTTAGATACTATGCTGCAGAAATTAGCGTTAAACCAAACTGAACATCCTTGTACTCTTTTGTGGCTGAAATGACATCAGCCTTGAAGTGTTCCTTGAGGAACGTAGTAAGAGATGAAGCAAGGAAATAGGAGACCTGCAAGATCATTAATATTGTAGTGCCTTTCTTTGTAGTGTAGTTAAGGTTATCTTTAGGCAGAGACCTTTGCAAGATGACGAGTTGGTCGGTTTTGGTGATCACATGTTGACACGACAATGGAGATAGTTGCTGATGGAGTTTTAGGGCAGCTCAGTCTTCCTGTTTAACTGTCTCAGAACATAAGTGCTGCTCCCTGAAGCCAGGTTGGCTTTATAGCTTCTACTAGACCAACAGGTGTACCCTTGAGCCACCTGTGAAAAGGGTGGCTTTTTAGTTGTACTCATAACTTATCAGCTTCTCCAAATATATGCCTCCTTTTCCCCTTTGAAATTTTTGTTTGGTTCTGATAATGGTGCTCTGCATTGAAGCTGGGTTTACCATGGAGGCTGGTCTAAGGGCTTGTGTTTTTTTTACTCTTGCTGTTTTTCACTGTATTTAAAAATGCTTTTCACCAGCTTTAGGTGTTGATTTCTAACAATTCTTAAGGCTTTTTATGTCAATGTATTTTGTCATTTTTTGAAACAGGTTGTTTTACTGAATGTGTATCTCAGACACAATTAAAACCTATCAAACCTTTCAGACTTAAACATAGTATTAGTTCTATTTCAAGTTAATCCTATATATTATTTTGTGTTATTTGAACAGCCTGGTTGGTATTGCAGAGTGAAAGCAGTTGAATTAATGATACATTACAGTGTGCTTAGGCAACCACATAATGGCTGAGGAGGAACTGCGTTCTGCTGTATTCAATACAGTTTAGGCTCTTTGCACAGAGATGGCTTTACTGAACCAAAGCAGTGGTTACTGCAAAATGAAGAGAGAGCCCTTTAAGATTATTTGGGTGAGTACACATGGGCCTGAAACTGGTGTGCACTGTTACTATAGCCTGAAAGTTGTAACATCCACCTGTGTTTGAACCACGCTGTCTGTTAACCAGCTTATTGTATCCATTTGCTCTCAACTGCAAGAGGAGCCAAGAAAACTTTCGTTAAAGAAGTGATCCAACTAATTCATGTGGGTTGAGGAGGGAGCTACTGTGAAGTAATATTTTGGCTTTGGTCTGCTTTACAGTAGTACCTCCTGGAATGACCTACTGTCAGGTTGTGCAGGATCTAGAGCTACTAATGGACATGTGATAAGTATTTTATTATGACTGAGTAGCAATGACAAAGAAATCAGTGCTTCTAATACATGTTTATTTTAACTCTCCAACTGCCTTCCAACATATGTACTGTTTCTGGTGCTGTCACACTGCCTATTAGAGCAACGGCTGTTTAATGATCTGAGCAGAACTCATTCTGCCAACTTGTTGTCAGAGGAGACCCTGTTCAGCCCTGTCTTCGCCTCCCTGACATGGTGGGACAACGCTTTATCTTAATAGGGGATATTTAAGATTTTAATAACATCAGAAAATTCTGAAATTAAATGCAGGAGACGTTAATTTGTGCTTTTGAGTCTAGAGAACAGATTTAATATGTCTGAAAACATGCTGCAGTTACTTTCCTGAGTTTATTGAGAGTGTGGGAAGCAACCCTAGTTCACATAAGATTTGTCCCCATTTAGAATGCCTCTTCCTGCTGCTAGCTGCTCCTGACTTGGTCCTCAGGCTAGGGTGCAAGCTGCACCTTTAGCAGAATAGCTGTGCTTTTCATCTGTCCTGCAAAAACCTCCCATAGTCCACCTCTAGCTGCTGAAATAGCTGGGGTAATAGGTGCATCATTTCTGTGCTTAGGAAACCCTTATTCCTCCTGGTGACTCCCATATTGCTCCTATTGTGGAGCTGAGCCTATATTTTAGGTTGTCCTTTCATCTGCACTATTTTCATCTTCTGTTGATGAAATATTCCATAGCTGAAACTGTATTTCTTTCTGGAATGCTGCTCAATTAGAATGAATGATCTTGTGTGTATGTAAGGTTATTTTTCTTTAATAAATCTTTTCTCCATGTGTGTATTCTATGACAAAACTAATTAGGAATGACAAACATGTAATTTGATAGGTTAGAGGGAAAAATTCTGTAGTTCTTCTTGTACTGCTTTTCATATCCAAATTGGGGACACTGTGGGCTCTTTGTTTGCTCTGTCACCTCTAAGTTCAGCTTACCAAATTTAGTTCAGCATTCTTCTGTTTTTGTGATTTGTGCTGTTGGCCATCTCGGGGTTTTTGTTTCAATTACATTTTTATCACACTGATGCTTTTTATTACGTTACCCTCCTTATTAAAGTTCATTTTAATTAACTCTAGCAATAAAGAAGTTATAAAAGCTGTAACTGAGGAATGGTTATGTAAATTTTCACCCAATTGTGCTTGTAAAAGAAGAGTGTAAAGTTTATTTGTCTTGCTATTTAGTCACAAGTTAGGAATCAGATATGCAAACATGGTAAAAAAAAGATGCTTAACAAAGTTAAAATGAAATATTTTCTACTCTGTTCATACAATTTTTTTTGCAAGTTATGTAACTTTACCCATCTGATTTTTTTCTTCTTGTCTGTGTGAAGTGATGCATCAAACCTGCTTGTGAAGTCCAGGGGCAGCTGTTTTCTGATTTTTCCCTTTTAAGGAACAAATCCTGCTGTCATTAGAGTGAGTTAGGAAACTTTTAGGGACTCTCTGGTATAGGTTTGGGCTTTTGGTAATCTTAACCCAGTGACACTATCATTCTCCTAAGCCCTCTGTTATTTCTGCTAGCTTTATTGCTCACTGCCTGGCAGTGCTGTGCTTTGACCCAGACACTCCTCTGTGTGTTCTCTAGATACTGAAGGGCTGTTCTTGTTTTCTTTTTTCAACATCTTCATTCTCCATCCTTTCACCAATCTAATGGAAGCAACTTCAGCTGTTTATATGCCACTGATTTTCCTCTCTGGTTTGACATATCAGATATAGTTAATGATGAGAATGACTTTGGAGTTATTACTGCTGACTTACACTTTCTAGCAGAAAGATTTTGTGTACTGGTGGAGGAGCAGGAAGAGTCCAGTGTTGTAAAACAGATGCTCTCTGCACTCCAAAAAAAACCATTAGGCTCAAAGACTTCCTGTGTCCCTTGTGCTATGACTGATTTTCTTGAGTTTCTTCAAGCCTTTCTTCTCTCCGCCAAGAGCACTGTTCTACACTCATCTGGAAGTACAATTCATATGGGTACCACCAAGACATCTTTTATGTTTGTTTCTAAGTTGAATCTACCTTAGAATCTCATGCAGGTAGTAAATCAATTCATCTATCCCAGTAAATTTCCCTGGGGAGAAGACAAGGGAAGTAATCAACATGTTTTATAAACTTTTAACATACATAGTAAGAACTTTTTTTCTTTACTTGGTGATTTACTTCTATTCATTGTTAGTAAGTTAATATAAAAACCCATTGTTTTTGGTGCCAAAAATCATCAGGAACATAATCCAGAAAAATTTCTAAGGGCACAGCTTTTAAACAAGCTTCTGGAAGAGGCATTATTTGACAGCACACAAGTGAAACTGCCCAGTTTGTTATTTTAATCTCATATCTCCACTTCTGGTGTTTTGTCTTGTGGATGATTTGCATTCAGCTGAAGCTTTGGCTGATGGGTTACCATAAATGGCTCAAAACCAGCTTGAGTCCACTTAGATACAGAAATTTTTGTACATAATTAGAATGAAGCAAGACAGCTTTCTGAAATACCTCTTTTCACCTGATTAAACTTGGAGTCATTGTTTGTGATATAAAAGAGTTGGCTTTTTAGAAGTCCGTGATTCCCCCCCCCATGAATTACAGAAGGAGAAGATAGAATTTCTTTTGAAGTACACATTTCTTGAATAAGCATATTTTATTTAGAATTTAAGTAAATTAATGTGAGAATTTAAAATTAACTATTTTTTTATTTGTTTTAAGAATATGCAATCCCAAATATGTTTTAAAGGGCAGTGATAACCTTTGTAAAACAAAAAAAAGGTTGGATTTTGCTCTGTGCTGATTTTGTTAATTATGGTTGGGACACCATAGGCAATTGTAAAACTAATTTTTCATTGAATTCTGAATACCATATTTGTCTAATTTATCCTGTAAATGAAAAAGATTAGTAGCAACTTTGAAAGCTGTCTCAGAAGCTGAGCTATGTTTTGGAAAAAGGGGAATTTGTTAGAAGAGCAAATAATTGACCTTTAACATATAAAACCAGAAAATATAGTTATAAAACAGTATCTGGTTGTTTCCTCACTTCTGCAAGACAGCATTTGTTTTGCCTTATTCCTCACTTGGTGCGAATTTGTGGAATATTGGAGAATACAAGAGGTGACTTTAAAGACTTGACTGCTGTTGAGACATATTGACCTTTAATTGTAACGTCTACCAGAGACAGAAGAATGGATATTTGTGATCATAGCTAACCCTAAGGTCCTGGTGATGAATCCATCTTGATATTAAATGTGGTGCCACACGTCGCAGAATTCTTTTGCTGTCTTTCAGACAATGAGATGCTAGATTTCTGAATTAAAGAAAACAAGAAATGCAGCTGAATGTTTTCTGCATTAGTTTGAGACATAACCACCTATGTTTTGTGCTGCAGTTTGCAGTTAAGCTTAATGAAGTCCAGTCTGACACTGATCTGCCTTTGTATTTCCCCATATAAATTTTGTATCTGTACAAGTGGAATCAGACTGGTTTTACTCTATCTGAATGTGTTGAATTCCTTATAGCAATCTAATTTTTTTCCCATTGTACCAAATAAAAATTCTTCCATTGAAATCATAGAGAGCAAAGAATGGACACTAAAACATTGTCCTGGAGTAGATCCAGCTTCCATTATGTAAAAGGAAAGAAAGTAATTTTTTAATTGAATCTTGAAAGAGTCCATCCCTATGGCATGTGACACTTGCCAGTAGTCCAGCCTCATAAGGAACTGCAGTCTTCCCAATCAATGGCTGTGTGCCAACCTTCCATTTCTGTCATGAAGTTTAGAATAATTCAGAGACAAGAAAATGTGGAAACAAAGGCAAGACCTTTGGTACCACCAAAGTGTACCTGAGAAGAAAAAATAGATTATTTCTTTACTTGCTTCTTTAGATTACTCTCCCTCAAATATGCCTGTTCTGAACTGCATTCATGCTGCTCTTCACATTATTTCCTTATTGGAGGTTTAGGTAATATATTCTGGACGTATGCAGAGTAACAAAGCAAATATCCTTTTGGACTAATTTATCCTTGTTAAATGAAAAGACTGTATCAAACTAACTCAACAAGATAGCAGCACACAGCACCATCATGGCAAGGATTAGTAGAGGCTCTTTTCACTGAGCCTTTCCTAGGCAAAGTGTTACTAGGGTGTTACAGCCTCTACTTCACATAGAGAAAATACCTGTTGTTTTCTCCATCTTGCAAGACAGTTGTGGTGTTTTATTCTTTACCCATTTGCCCAGAAATGTGCTGTTTGCCAAAGGCTTCCAGATGGGTTAAGCAGTATGGTCTAATAGGCTGCAAATCTCTCTCACCTAATTATTATTGCAGAGTAAGATGTGGATGACAGAGAGCAGGCATAGCTATCCTTTGAGTGTGTTGTTTGAGAAGTCTCCTTTTTTGGGCTAGGATCAGGTCTTCCTCTGACCCAGCAGCATAAGTTAGTGAAGACTGAAAAGTAAAACAACCAGGACTTTTTATGTAAAGGGCTTTCTATGGTCTACTTGTTTTCCTGTCCTGGTGAAACCTCATAACAAAGCTAGTGACAACTGCTTGTGTGCCTACGCTCATTTGTGGATAAACTGGTTTAGTGGCAGTATATAAAATCTGAGAAGCATGTCTTCGCAGCCCAACGGGTCTGCTCCAGGCTTGTGAGCTTGCCCACAGTGAGCCCAGGGTAGCAGTCCATGATTGGAGTGCTGAAAAAGGAATGTCAGAAGAATTCGTTTTCAGAAGATGCAGATTAATGCAAAGTGAACCAAGTTCATGGAAGTGAAATCTAGGCAGTAGATAAACTAGTAGAAATTTCCAGTGGGATTCCAGTCTCTGTGGGAGGTTGCTGCACATTATAGGAATATAAGTGCTTTTTTTCCACAAAAGCACATAAAAAGGTTGAAAACAGTTTAAAGAAAATAAGAAACATCTGTCTTTCTCCTCACACGTTTTTTTGTGTAGGCTATTAGATACTTCTCTGCTTAAACATATTACCATATTTTAACCTTTTTTTTTGGTATGTGCAGGGTTAACATGGAAAGGCACTGCCCAATTGCAAGTTGTTCTTGCACTTTTATATTTTTTTTGGTGTGTGGTAGCAGCCTTTGGAGATCCAAAATGCAAACAAGAAGGTTGCTTTTTGAAGCTAATAAACAAGCTCTTGATTGCCAGCTAGGTTATTTATCTCATAAAAGGTGTCTTCAGATTTCTTCTCCAGCTATGTTTATTGACCATTTCACCTGGAGTTAAATTTTCCCTTTAGCTGATGGTCAGCTTCTTGGAAAAGGCAGAGGATGTGGCTGGAACATGTCTGAAGGCAAAAGACAAAAGCAATGAGGCAAACCTACCCTGGGCAGCTCTCCAAAGGAAGTATTACACACTCTGCTTTCATGCTGTGATGTGCAAGACCTTGTGATTTGACTGGCTGTTTGAAGTGGTGAAACTCAAAGTATGATTTAACATAGAATAGGGTTTGCATTTTGTAATATGGACTATCCATGTTAGGTGTGAAGAGCATAGTGTGGTGATGTTATTTGGTGTGTAAATAACATATTTCTCTCAAGGGTTATTAACCTATCTCCAGCTGTCTGTTTACTTAGGCAAATGTTGCATTTACACATAACTTCTGAAAAACAAACTTGCCTTATGTCTTGTCAGAACTAGTTGCACATAAACTCACTGACTGGGAAACTGAGTCAGAAAAAGTTGTTTATCCAAGTGCTTGTAGTTGCTCTTCATCAGACACAGATGCAGGTTCCTGGATCCCTGTTCTAGCCATTAGTCCGTGCTGTGTGCGTGTTATCACGTACAGGCAGCTTCTCTTCACCAGAATATTTGAGCTTTACTATGCTTCGGTGCCCTCTACTGCCCCATGAAAAGAATGCTGTCTCCTTGCTGTTTGAGAAGCATGGTTAACTTTGTTCTGCTTTGTTCTATGGATTAATTAGCCCAGTAGTTCCTCTGGTGAGAAGTTGCTAGTATTGATTATTAGAGTAATGGACATATACCGTGTTTAAAATTAATTTATCAGAAGAAAAAAATTTTCTCCCTTGAAAGTGTGACATGATTCGGACTAGGATCATGGGATTTTATTGGTGGCATGAGTAGATTTTATATACATATATACAATCAGTTTTTAATACAATTTGCTTGAGTTTCTGAATATACAACATGTAGGATCTGATGTTCAGAAGTACAGAGCCACTCCAGCTTCCGTGAAATCGGGAGTTAGGAATTTTGATTTGGGAGCTTCTCTGAGTTAGCTATATATGAAACTATTATTCTTTTCCTCTGTTTTGGTTGGGTTTGGGTTTTTTTGCTGTGTCTTCCTTTCCTCAAAATGTTGTTCTTACTGGGTACATGGGGAGATTCACCCTCTGATTACTTCTCTAGGAAGATGCCTCCAGGTCTCTAGGCCTTTGACGAACACTTTTGCTTTTGAAGCTTGGTGTTACGATAGGATTCAAGCTGTCATGGTCTTTGTGCAATGTAGTATAGAAAGCATTGCATGTTTTCAATGCGTGTTCTCACCCTCTGAGAAGTATTTCAGACAGTTAAGTAAACTCCTTTCAGAGTTTTAGTCTTAGAAAATCTTGTCTGTTATGGAAACCATTGTCCTATAATGACAGAGAGGTTAGTCCTGTGTGGCACATCTTTTTGCATAACCAGATGCAAATGAGACAAAGTATTAAATTTCATTCTGTTTTTTAAGTGTATACTTTGCTATAGGATCCCCTGACAGGAGGCCACATAGGTTGCCCCTTGATTTTGAATTATGCACTAATGCAATGGTAACTTCAAAAATTCCAGCCCATTTCCAGCCTGCAATGCTGAGTTTTCTTACTAGTGTTAACAACTGATAATGCATTTGAGAAGTGAGTGGTTGCACATTAATGGTGCTCTGCAGTGTGTGATCTTGTCTGCACATTTTCAGAATGTGTACAATGTATTCTAATATAATCTATAAATAAATTTTAGATTATTCATAGTCCATCTTTGTGTCATCAGCCTCCATATGGAATGAGATTCCTAGCTGCAGTTTTTATTTGTTCAGTGGTTCTTTCTGGCTCTCAGGAATACCTGTACTAAAATGGTACATTGTACTTGATTTTCCCTATTCTTAAGCTATTCACAGAAGTTGAAAGAGAGAGGATTATGAAATCGTTTGTGCCCTAGCATATATCCAATTGACCTAGTTCTCCTTCGTATCAAACCAAGTAATTTCTACAGGAAAAAATATGTTCCCAGTGTGTCATTTTAATGTATCCAATTTCAGCTTGGTTCCATTTATACTCTTCTACAATTAATAAATAAAAATGGGCTTTCAGTTCTGGTGTTTGCTCTTGGGAAGTTGTTTGGAATGCTATGATCTTATGTTCTCTGGTTGTGAAGCCCCACAGGTAAGACATTATCTCAACCACCAGGCCATTTTAATTAGTACTTTTTGGACCTTAAACTTTTCAACAGCTTTAAAAAATATGGCCACCAGAATTGTTGAGGGCCTTTCAAAATCAATTTCACCATCTGTAAGTGCAGTTGTAATAGTTTTCTTACGCTTACTTGATTCTTAGTGCTCACCTTACTTCTTTTTATTTATTAATTACTAATTGCACCTACTTTCTAATTTACTTTGATTCCCTGGCAACGGTTACTTGGAATCTGCTACTCATTTACATTCATTTAGCATATGCTTTATTTTCTAAATCCTGATTTAAAAATTGTGCATCTCAGATCAAATGCCTTGCAAAAACAGAACGTTTTAACCCTACCAACCACACCTGTTATCAAAGTGTGTCATCAGGTTTATTTGACAAGACTGTTGGTGTACATGGAAGTTTTCCTTGGTTCTCTGCTTATACTTTTCTGTTTGTGTAAAGCTCAAGATTCCCCTTATCTTTGTGGAGCCATTACATTGGCACAGAACGTGAATGTAATTTATAGTTCTGTTTTTAAGATAGGCTGTCAGCAAATCCTGTCCTGACTGCTCTTGAGAGTATCCCATACAAAAAATAATTGTTCCTAGATTTGTGATTGATGTAGCAGAACTGATAAAAGTTACATTGTTTAAAAGTGTTTATAAATCACTCTGTCCATACATTAATTTCCTGTAATCTGTCATTATGGTTTCAAACATAATTGCAAGAGACACAAAACTGGCTTCAGAACACTCTGGAATGAGTTTTGCTTCCATTTGGTATACGCTGAAAGGTGGCTCAAAGCAAAAATTATAATCCTGGAATACCATGTACATTACAACAGGATATCTTTGCTTTGTGGTTTTGAGTTACTGAAGGGCGTAGTCTGGCTGTAGCGTTTTTTCCCCAGCAGTGTCGGGATTTATGCAAAGTAATTGGGCCAGTTATAGGGATTGCTTGGCAAGGAGAATCACATGTTTTATTTCAAATACAATTCTTGTTTCCACTTGGGAGGTTAATATTATGACAGGCTGGGTTTACTGTCAGTGTTGAGCTGGGGTTTTGGCTCTGCCCAACACAGATGGGCTACTAGAACACTGTGTGGTATGATCACGGATACAGAGCTCTCTGTTCCCTTCCCGAAGATGCTTTTCAGTTTCTTAGCTGGGCTCAGCAGCAGCTGAATGAGGAGGGAGAAGTTATTGCAATGAGAGTGAAATCTGAAACACTCTTCTCAACCACATGCTTCTGCATTGCAAGGGATGGAAAAATAGTTTTGGAGAAGAAACATACGTTTTACTACCTTTTAGTTCTTTGTCAAAATTAGCCAGAAACGTGAGGGAGGCAAAGGGTTCCTCACTGCACCCTGCTCTAGCAGCTTGCTAAAACAGGAGAACAGGTCTAGCACAAACATTCTGCTAAGCTCTGTCCCTCAGAATGCCCAGCCATTGCTGCTGGTGCGTTTAAAAGCCTTCAAGCTTTCTTCCAGTCTTAAATATTATTCCTTTAAAGAAGAAAGATAAAGCACACAACTCTGAAGCTGTCACACATTGTTCTAGAAGGAAGGATTAAACTACTTAACTGTCCTATCCTATTTTCTTTGCTCAAGAGTCTTGTTAAGGAAAGTGCCCTTTGCCCAGCTCCATTTAAACATATGAGCCTTCTATTCTGCATAGTGGGGAAGGACAATATTTGAATTAAATGCTGTAAAGACAAGGAAGTAATTTTTGTTCTTTCTGCCTTTTTTTTTTTAATTTTGTACTTCTCTGTTCTCTGGGTAAACTGTCAGCTCTCACTTTGTATAAATGGTTTGCACTGACACTGAAATCTTGCACTGGCATCTGTTGGTTAAGTAAAATGTCTCATTATTGCCAGCTCTTTTAAGGGGCAGATTTTAAAGAGTTCCTAACTGTAAATGCAAAAACTTAAGCACTTAAGAGGCAAATTCAAAGTGTACTTACTGGGAGATTTTATTTTAGTCAAGAGGTACTGTACAACTTCCTTTCTGAATTAGAATTTTGACATATCATAAAATCATAGAAATTGCTAAGATTGGAAGGAACCTTAATGATCTTCAGGTTCCAACCTCTCTGCTATGAGCAGGGACACCTTCCTCTAGACTAGGTTGTGAGCTGTGCAATTGAAAGGTATCCCTTATATCCACCTCAGGATGTGCTTATTTTTCTTCATGTGAAAACTGGAAAGAAGTAACATATTTGAGTTAAGTTGCTCAGTAAAGCATTAAGGGTAAATTCTCTTGCTGCTGTTATAAGAGATGAGGGTAGATGGTCAGACTAGATGTCCGTCCTGCTTTTCAAATCAGCAAATCAATGCTTTATTTCTGTTATTCTGGAGAGAACTTAATAGCTGCTACAGTTACGTTTATTCCATTTTATCAAAATACAGTCAGTGTTGTGGTACATTCCAATGCTAGTTTGTCACTCCCTTTATTGGACTTGAATAATTAAAAATTCTGAAGAGATTTATTTTAACAATATCAGTTATTATTAACTTAGACATTTTCTTTTGTTTGGGGAAACTGTTGGTATTGTCTAAAGAGTTATCTATCAGCAAAGGTGTATCTTCTCTTAGTACATCTCTGATTATTATTTGTATTTATTTTGCATTTGTGCAGACACACTTGAGATCTGCTTTTTATTGCTCGATAGGATTTAGAAATCAGAAATAGAAACACAAGCACAGAGCTTTTTTATCATATGTAAGTCACCTTTCAATATCTGTCAAGGAACCATAATTTTATAATTTATATAGACATAAGTAATGCAATAGCTGTGTCAGTCTTTGAGATTATGAACACACTTATGATGAGAATATTCTTGGCATAAGCCAGAAGTATTATATAATAAGGAAACAATGTCTTTTTATACTTTTCTTCCAAAACATTCCCTAGTGAGAACTAGACTAAAAAAACTCCATAGGATTGCCTATGAATAGATCTCCTTGCAACATAACTTTAGCCAAATTACACAAAGTGGATTTAAATCCTTGTTGTGTTTTCATAGTTGTATTTTTAAAGCCCTTTATTGGCATCTAATATGAATTCTGATTGTATAACTAAGTCCCAGACCAACCATGTATAGATGTACAAAACTGCCCCTCTAGCAGTGTGGATGTCTAAGAGTAAGGAGACGCAGTTATGGAAAGCAATAAACTACTCAAATGAAAGAAAATAAAACCAGCAATACTAATACTGCTTCACCTGGTGCCTCAGGATGTCCCAAATGTCAGTGTGTGGGAGGCTGAGGAGAGAGTCTTTGGCTTAGCAGTGGTCTAGGTCCACGACTGTGTACAACACAAATATAAAGCCTATTGGGAGAAATTCTGTTGCAATGCAACCTCCAGAAAGGTTAGAGACCTGCTGTAACAAGAGGTGTCAAAAAGGAAGGGGATTGGCCCCTACAGCAATTCAGATTTAGAAAATACCTTTTGCTTCCCCTGTGACTTAGATGTCTCTCAAGTGCAACACAAAACACAGCCCAACACATCCTACATGACCACATACAAATGCTCAGAACTGAGGTGGAGCAAAAGAGGAAAGGTGAATCTGGATACAGCAGCTGTTGTCTGTGTTAATGGTGTTTCCTAATGTTTTGTGAGTATTTTCTAAAGAAAGCTGTTAATCCATGGTGACCCAAAGGTATGAGAAAATGTGTATGATAGGTGGTATTTGTAGTGTGAATAAGGATTTTGGGGTGTAAGTTAATGATCCAAACTGGGCAGGAAGAGTTCACCAAGAAGCTTCAAGGCCCCAAAGAGAAGTAGTTTTTGGATATGCAATGTATTTGCTTCCAGACAGACCACCTGGGAATAGACCCATGTAATGAGTTTCTAGAAGACAATGGAATTGCCTTGAGTTATCCAGACTGCTTTTATATGAAATAAGAAGCACAAAGTTGATTTGTGATAAAAGACTGGAGTAAAATGGTAGTTAGGTGAAGAATGCTGCATGAAGTGGGAAGTATTTTTTGAAAGCGTCGTGGAAGAGAGTTCCCTCTGGCAGGCATAAACCAGAACACATCTGGGAAAGAACAGACAGCTGAGGATGGATCTTGTCTCCAAGCAAAATATGTGACTGCAGGGCGTGTGGATTAAACCAGTGATAGACCTTTCCTTCCTTACTTTTGTCTTCAGAATCCTGATTGCTGCTTTGGAGCAGCTAGATCGTTGCTCCCCTTCTCTCCTCCCTCAATGTCTGATATAGATCAAACTCTGGAAGGAACCCTCGTCTATGCTTTTGATCCAGGGCAGGATCAAATCCAAGTAAACTTGATGGCTATTTGTCTATCTTGTTCTTAAATGTATTTGGTGATTAGGATTGCACAGCCTTCTGAAAACCAGCATTTATATATAGTTGTAGTTATTTTCACTTATTTTTCCTTTATTCTTATCTAGCTGCTGCTGTGGCTTTGAGCACACCAAGGGGAAAAGAGAATGAGATCACAAGCCAGATTTATACTTTTAGATATTTGTCGTCTCTACAGAGACTGAGAAGCTTGTTCTTTATTTTTGAACCAGCTAATTTTAATTTTTGTCAGCTAACTTCAAGAAAGTTGAATGATGTGCATGGAAAGACCATGGAAGTTAGTTACACTACACCAGAGAGGAGGAAAAAAAAGGGTCCTGAGTTACCTTTTGCTTAGCAGCATAAATATGGTAAACTGATTATAATGTATTCTTTGAATTGACAGATCAATGGTGAGCAAGATATTTTAAGGGAAAGGAAGCCTTTTTTGTGTGTGTTTGTGTGAGGATACATTTTCAGATCATAAGTAATGCCATAAAATGTGGAAAACTCAAAAGTGTTTGGAATCTGACAGTGGGTGAACTAGTATGAAATCTGTTAGCTGTGTATGATGGACTACATTGCTCATTGGTGCCCTAGCTTTCTGGAAAGCTTCACTTAAATCATGGAGCTCTATGTGTTTTAGAGGAAAATGTGTGCAAACAAGCAGGAAGTTGTTTCAGGTTTTCAAAATAAATTTGTATACAAGATACATGAAAAGATATAAAAGATCTGTATTTCATGCCAAAGAAAGAGCTTCTTTAGACTAAAACCACTGAAAAATACAGTTTGGTTAAAGTGTATGAGTGGGGAATTGCTTGAAGGTTATTTTTGTTCTCAAGATGCTCTTTTAGTATCAGTGCAAATATTTTCATATTTAACCTGGACAGTGAGATGAGATAATAACAGGGAGACTTTTGACAACTAAAACATGACTGACAACTCTTTGCAACAAGGGTAAAGCATCATTATTTATCAAAAAAATGCAACTGCTTTTGGGGAGGTGGCAGAATTCATAGCGTCTGAGGCACAAATGGGCTTCAATAGATAACCCAGAGCTGATGGTTTTTTTTGTGTTGTGACAAAGAAAAAAAAAGGTGGTGTCCTTCAGTGTATCTTTTTGGTAGGTATTTCAAGAAGTGTAATTCTAGACTCAAACTAAATGCTTTCTAGCCAGAACACTCATAAATGGAGACTGGTAGAAATACATTTGAGAAAAGTATATAGGAGTTTTTTTCCTCTCTTTGATCTTTATCTGCCCATATGTGTAAGAAATCACATCCATGTCTTTAGTTTGGCTGTATATAAAATGAAATTCAGGTGGTCCTTGTCCTGTATAAAGTCAGTGAGATACTTTCCATTTATTTCAATGGCTTTTAAATCAAACTATATTCACTAACTGCCTGACAGTAATATTTTGGTTAGCTTTCATTTACCAGAATAAATAAGCCCAAATCTTAATATTCCTTTTAATGAAATAAATAATAAATAATAAAAACCAAAACAAACCAAACCCCAAAACTCCAAAGCAAAAGCTGCTCCCATCTCTAAATCATTCAAACACAAGCAACCAGGGATTTATATAAATAGATATTCTTACCTTTACTACAAAAAATTCCTGCGGAAGTCCTATCTTGGAATAAGCTATTCATTAGTTGGCTTGGCAGAAAGAACACAATCCAAATGAATGAGCTGCCAAGAGTATTTTTAGTGGTTTTATATTCTGCCCATTGAAATCTTGGAAAATTTCTTTAGAAAATTGGACAAACTGACCACTCATTTTTATGGGCTTTTGCAAGATCTAAAAGTGAAAAACAACTATTGTATTTAGCATCTGTTAATGGAGGTTTCAGGCTACAGAACTTGAGAAAGGACTGCTGTGAAGCTAATACAATAACCATAAAATATTGGACTGATAATAGGAAACATTGGCACTGAACAGATATGGAAACAGTCATGCTAATATTCCATATCCAGGCCTGTTACTCTGTGCTGAGTGCTAAAGATACTGTAGTTAAACATACACGGTAGTAGAGATCTGGAATGAAGTCAGAGACAAGCTCAAGATAGATGATATTGTCTTTTTCTACCATGAAATGCTATTGATTGGATAATTCTGTCTGTAGAGAATCGAAAACCAGAAACTTGGACACAGAAGAAAAAGCAAGTTGTGCTAACATTTTTCCAAATGGCAAAATGTGTGTCCTTATCCCACATATGTAATTAAGCCCTTCCTTTATTTGAAGTCAGTGGAATTTTTTTTTTCTCTAGCTTCTTTGGGAATTGGATCCAGACTTGTGCTGCCATTGTAACTGGTCCCTTGACAGGCTTTTTCTCCCTAAGCTGAAAGCTAGAAAATCAATAAAAGAGAAACTATTCAGCAGTTATCAAATGATTTTCAGTGGATTGTATTTTATTTGACTCAAAGTGGAAAGAAATGACAAGAGAATATTGCAATTTTTTAATCCTACAAAATTGTCCTTCTGGGAAGCTGTGTTTTCTGCACATGGAGCTTAATTTTGAAGATTGTTTTAACCTGTACAAAGGTGATATCCAAACTCTGCCCTCAAAAGAGGCTTTGGCTTGCAACTTGTGTATCTTGGGATCTTCTGAAAGATGTGATATAGGCAGGGCTTTTTAATGTTTATTGAAATTATCTAAAAAAAAAAAACTACCCAAAGAATTTGTGTGTTTTGCTGTGTGTGAGAGAACACAGCTGGAGGAAGCTTGAAATGACAGGATTGGTGTAAGCTTTTGACTGTGACTAGAGATGGCAGAAGATACATGAATTACAGAACAGCACCAGAAGCAGATTAAGGATACATTTCACCAGTGAAGCTACCATAGAAGGTTCACATCATCTCCAAGTCAGGCTACCCATGTGCAAAGTGAACTCTTCAAGACAATGAAATAAGCTGTTCTTCAAGTGCATGAAATCAGCTGGAGCCAATGAAGCTGAGCTGAGCAAACTTAAAAATCAAGTTTGTGTCTAAGTTAAACATGAGTAATAAAAAGAAACACTAAAATTATATTTTGATTTTGGATCAGTTATACCATTGCTTAATATGACCCAAAAATCAGCTCACAGTTAAATGGGAAAGAACTGTTTTATTTGAGAAGAAAATTAATATTAAATTTGATTTAAGCCACACTAAAGAGGCACCATGATCAGGCCAACAAGTTTTAGATTTACTTTGGGCAGGAATAATTTCAGTCAGGCAGCTTCTTAGTTATGGGCTTAATAAGACTTCTCCTTCAATACGTTATTTAAAAATGGCTCTATGCAATGTGGTATCTGCTTTGAAATCGGGGGTGAGAAATACTTCAACATAAAATAATGCCTATAAATTCAAAATCAAGGAAGTTAATTGTTCTACATTTATAGAAAGGAAAATTAGGATTCTTGTAATTGCTGTCAGCTAACAATGTGGACTTAATATTTTTCCTTCTGACATTTGTTCTGTTGCCAGGTGTATCTGCTTGTGTTCTGTGATCTGCTTTGCATTACTTTTATAAAAATATTACCATTAAAAGTGTTACACTTAGTATTAAATAGCAGGGTGAGTCAGGAGACATGGGTCAAATCTCTAGCTCACGAATGAGACATTTGGATGCCTCATCTGAGTGATGTGGTATAAATACCTGTAACTAAATAATCAAACATTCTGGGACTGCTGATAATCTTGGCTTAATTAGAGCCAGCCAGGAGTGCAACAGCCCAATATCCAGAGTTATGAATATTACAGATTATGGATAGACAAAAATGCACAGGGAAGACTTTTCTGCACTGGCTGCTCTTGCTACAGTTTATTCTTCTGTCACTATTTCCCCTATAAACTCCTTTTATTCATAGGTTTGGCAGTTAGCCATGAAACTTTGCTTCTTGCTGGAACTTGGCAGAAATTGTCTCAAGTCAGGAAAATTATTTTAAACAATTTTTAAAAATATGTGAGATGTACTTGGGCTCTTTTAAAAATTAGGGGTGCAGTAATAAATTTTTTTCTGAGAAAAAGCACAGGTTTCAAAGGAGTTTTATAATTTTAAATCCTCTAAATAATTTATTTGAAAGGAAAAAGAATAGTTGTAACCAATTAGAAATAGGAAACATGAGTCTTCTTTCAAAAGCATGTGTATGGAGGTACCATACCTAAATGTCAAGGACTTGTGTTTTCTGAAGTGATTGCTTTTAGGATATTTCTTTGAATTAAATATATAATTTATCACTGTGGTGGGATGAACGTTGTTTATGGTGTTACAAACTGTAAGGTAAATCATGTGGAATTTAAGTAATTTTAAATGCCCATATTCCCTCTTTATTTTTCCATAATATGTCTGTAAGTCTTGGACACAGGTGCCTTGGCAAATCAATCCTTTAACAAATTCAGCACGATGCAGTAATGGATCATTTAGGTTGTGGGAACAAGCAGGTACCATGATGTCAATCTGTTTTTTGGTCGAGGATCCAGGTACTCTTGCATTGTATGTGCATATCATGTAAGCAGAATAGGCTTTCTTATACTTCAGGGTTTGCAGTGTGAATTTGGGCAAACACCACCAGGATCACCACAAATCATCAGGAGTGAAATCTGATGCTGATTGTGGTAACTACTCCTGACTTTGTGTCAGACTCTCTTCTCCCTGTTCTTACAGCTTATCTGTAGGCTGGAAAACTCACCCTGTCCTCTCCCCTGCCATTTTTTTCCTACTTGTAAACTGCAAGTTTACTACCTTGTTGATTAATTTTAATCTAGAGCTGCATGGCATTTCAGCTGTAGCTCTTCTTTCCCTGGAATGACTTCCTCAACTACTGTCATGTGGGTTTCCAGCAAATAATAGATCAAAAAGGAAACAAGGAGGTCCTAACATGGCAGAGGTTTTTTTTCAAGAGGAGATGAGTCTGAGACAGGAATGTGTGTGAGACCCTTAAGAGAAATGTCTAGGATTTTTTGTTTTGTATTATTTTTTACATGGCAATCATGATTCAGAAGCATTCAAAAACATGGAATCACAGAAGTACGAGTGCAGTTTCATATGCATCAGAATATGGAAAAAAGACCCTGAAAAATAAGCCTTGACAGGAGAGATTTTGCATGTTTGACAGTGGCATCAGAGTCACTGTATGAGCTTTGGAAGCCAATAGAAACCCTCTGCTTTGTCACAGGCACAATATGCTCATCCTTTCATCAGTGCTGCTTTTCTCTTTCCACTGATTTAGTTTCTAACTTTTGAGGCATGGCAAAGTTTTGAAAAGCACTTTTATATGGTTATTTGCAAATACAGTTAATAAGGTAATTTGAAAAAAATAATGCCAGATATATTTCCCAGAAATTGGAATCTCTCTGTTATGCACCTGAGGAATTCTGCATATTGGACTCTGGCTGACCCATCACACTGTTTATGTTGGATGAGGAACATGTGGTGTGCAGTGTGAAGGTGGAAAAATCCAGTGTATCCAGGTGCAAATTTTGAATAAGCATTCAGTAAAGCTTGCACAAATTCTTACTGCTTTTATGGGCTCCTGGAAATACATGGAATGTTGTTAATGCAGATTTATAAGTGTGTCCAGAGATAATTAACATATCAAAATATCCTGAAGATTGTGTTTTCCCCTGCCTACTTTGTACCTATTGTAGACACAGTAGAAAGGACAATTTTATAGTGACAAAATATGAGGTGGGAGAGCTCTTTAAGGGACACTAAAATCAAACTTTGGAATTTGAAATGTAATTCTCAGCTGTACTGCTCACACAATGCACCTGATCCTCCTTCTTCCTGAGGTCAGATTCTCATTGTAAAATGGACATAATACATAGCCTTAAAAGCTGCAATAGACTTGTATTAATGCTGCATATTGTAACTGTCACCTGAAAATGTTCTTATTGTGTCTGTGACAAGATTTCTTTGCACAACCAATTGCAAGGATTGTGTATTTAATTGTAGTTTATGGTGGAGAATACTGTGTAATTCATTGTAGTTAAAAAAATGTTTATACTTACCAGGATATAATTTTTAATTTCTTCTTTGGGAATGTTAATATAATAAATTATATTTTTAAGCAGGAATATCATGTTTCTTATAAAGTTTTAAAAGCATCCCATTCCTTCTTTCTTGCTTATTTTAAAATTATCTCAAGCCCTGGCAAGTGTTTGCTTCAGAGTTGCTACCATGAAAGTGGGCAAGTAGTGCTACAATTTATATTGTTTTCTTGGTTATTTTCCCTTTCACAACCTGCGTGTTTCCCAAGGTCTGGGAAACACAGAATTTTTCTGCCAGCTACACCTGCAAATCTTGAAGTTATAGCTCTCCAGACCACTTAGAAATGGAGGAAATTGGAGTGATAAACATTTCTCAGTGTAGTTTCCATTTCAGATAGGGCAGATTCAGAAGAATGGATATGTTTTGAGAGTTCAAATTCAGTTGTGTTCACATGTCCTTTTAAATCATGGAAGCTAATGAAATACTGGAAAATCAAGGAGATGTTTTTCATATTCTTGATCCTGATGAGCGGTCCTGGATGACTGAACCTAAAAGCATTAGAGAAGCATGAACTTCTTGCCTGACTGTTTGGATGTCACCAAAGTTTATTATTAGCATTCCTCCCTGTTCTCAGGGCTTAAGATCTTTTCTATGCTCTAATGGTGGTGGATTTGGGACAATATTCACCCTTTTAGATGCAGCAGGCACAAGGGCTCGCGTAGCTCTAGTTGGGCCAGCATGAATGAAAACCAGGGCAACCAAGTTGGGATTGTCAGGTGCATTGTCAGTGATGTGTATTTGTGAGACATGTTTATTAGGGTTTTAAAAAAGGTTTCTCTCTTTGCTAGACATTTATCTGTCAAAATAATTTATGGAATATCACCCAAGAAAATGAAGCAGATTGCTGTCATCCAGGGGAGAGGACAGAAGCAACTGCTTCTCTTGTAAAAGTCAGGTAATAAAAATGTACCCTGGGATTTCAGTGTGGGTCATCAAAACCTGTCAACAGAAAGCAAAACTGGAATTGTGTGGTTTTGTTTGTTGGGGTTTTTTGTTTATTTTTAAAAATTATTATTTTTTTAAATAATCTGAACAATGTAGTTAACTCAGAAGTTGAAAAATGGTGACTTAATTATGTTTTAACTACTTCAAAAAGCAGTTGATTCCTCTTAGCTGATTCCTCTTAGCAGGAACACATAGATGCTACCCTTAAACGCAGAAATAATTGCAGGAGTTGGGTACACAGATGCCTTCTGCTTGGAATTCTTAGGGTGGGAACCATGATTCCTCCTCCATGCCTACAAATGTGGTGTTCCCTCTGTTACTGCTTGCAAAGAAGGAAGGAGGTGATACAGACTCTTTACAGTGCCAAAAGCCTCAGCTAGCTTGTAGGTGCCAGACAGCCAAGCAACATTTCATCCCTTCCTGGATGCCAAAAGCCTCAAGTATCCCTGCTCCACCTGCCAAAACCTCCAACTTTGTCCCGACAACTCCTGCAGTGCAATCCTGTGTTGTCAATATGAAATCTTGCAACACACTGACAATGGAAAATCTGGATGCAGTATAACACTGGAAAACATGCTGGGATTTGCCTTCGATTTAGCATGAAAATGAATTATGCTGTAAATATTTCCTGTGTGTGACTCTTTTGCATATTTTATTTTCCAAAACTTGAATTTGAATGTATTCAAAACTGCTGTAGAATGAAAATATATTGCAGAATTCAAGTGTGAGAGTGATAAACTACATCTGAGCCCCCAGATGTGTTCTTTCATGTAGCTGAATAAGTCCATCATTTTCCTTTTGGCTCATTTCTTGCTGGTGATTCTCCTGGTCTGTCATTGAGCTTTACCAGCTTGTGTTTCTGAAACACTCTTTGTGATACCGGGCACAGAGTCTATTTTGCAGTCAGCTTCTAGTGCATGGACACCCCTACACAGTGGCAAGGCCAAGTGCAAGGAACAGTTAATGTGGCTGAAATACTGTCAGTAATATTAAAACTAATTACTTCTAAACATCTGCTTAAAATAGCTGCATTTACTCGCAGGTGTTTTTTATCAGTCTAAAATAATGATGTATTGTTTTTTTCCCAGGATTTTATAATTGCAGATACCTCCTTTTTAACATACAGAATAATATACAATTTACTTTGCTGCATATAAGTAAAAGATTTATTGAACTTAATGGCATATACAGTGCCCAATTAAGTAATATATAATGCACCCAGAGCAGTAGAAATATATCAGGAAATGTCTTGAAATCTGTCATAATGAAACAGGTGAAAGTTTTTTCTGCTAAAATCAGGTAATGCGAGTGCTCATTAATAACTCTTATTTGTCTGGAAATCAGTTTTGACTGTTCCTCTGTTTAGTTGCTGCCACAACTGAAACGGCTTTTCCTAAGTCTGTAATCTACATTCTACACCTTACTTAGATTGTACTAAACAGAGGTGTAAATCCTTTTAGTATGTGACTTCAGCAGGGAA
>NW_009952711.1:9574457-9577073 GCF_000747805.2 Chaetura pelagica
GAAAGAGATTTCTGGTGTAGTTTGTTGCAAAGCCATGGATATAACAGCCAGAGTTAAAAGTGAAGGATACAGTTCTGAGGCTGAACAGCACATCCAGTGATTCCCTGCAGGTAAGTACTTGTTCTTTCAGTTATGCACGGATGCAGTCAGCAGTGCAATTTGATCCTGTTTCCACGCATTGTAGTGTCTGGAAAGAAGAACCTGGGAAATGCATCACAGAGCTACTCAAGCAGGATGTTTTCCTTTCGATGCTGTAATTCCTTGTGCTACCTCTGTAGGTATGAGGAGAAGAAAATGGCATAGTGCAGTGCTGCACGTGAAGATTAGTCCACAGCAACTTGACCTTGTGCTTTAGAAGACTCTGAAAGTCATGATAGTGTTAATAGTATTTATGGGTTGCGAGAATGGGAAAAAGCAATGAAAAGGAAATGCTTAATCTCTGTTCAAAATACCATCAAGGATGAAGTTCACTCCTGGGAGAGGGGCCAGTACTGAGCTTTGGGTATTGCTTAATTTAGGCCTCCAGTGAGACTGAAGTTGGGTTTATACACTTCAATAGGTTCTTTCATTTGGATTAATTTAATCTGAAAGATATAATTTTTGTACAGAGAAATTTAGTTATAAGTAATGTGTTATTTAATAGCAAAATGATATAGCTGTGCCAATGTAACTCATTATGGAGGTTCACTTTTGGACTTTGACATGCTTTTTTGGATTAATACAAACCACTTTGATAAGAAGCCACAAGAAAAATCAAAAAGCATTCACCCAGAGAGCTGGATTGATGTTGGCACATTAGCAGATATACTGGTAAAGAAGTCCTTACATGTTATGACAAGGTCTTTTGTAAGCCACATCCCTCTAAACTTTTTGGGTAGAGCATTTCATGTATGCTTAACCTTGGGCATGGTCTGCATTGGAAGATGCTGCACAGAGGTTGTGTTGAAACCCTTCTAGAAGCTGCCAGAGCTGAGCACCCTGCTCTAGGGATGTGCCATGGGTAATATCACAGGGCAGAATTTGGGGTGGGTTTTTTTGCAGTCTGTTCATGGCAGGGAGACTGTGTCACTTTGGGACTCTTGTGGATGAATATGAGTGTTAGGTCTCTAAGTTTCTTTCATTACACATACTGTTACAATCATTCTTGTGTCAAATGCTATGTACTTGGCTTGTGTTTGTATTTAAAGCAGAAATGTACGTTAATAGCTCTGGAAAACAAACATGTAAGGCACCAGAGCATTTCTGTTGAGAAGCTGAGTCTTTGTTACACTGAATGCTAAACATTTACATATCCAAGCCTTATGTAATGGATGTCTGAATAATAATAAAACTGCATAAACTGACCTTCATTCTCTGGCACCACATCTCCTTTGAAGTCTGCATGACCAAATTCAAGACAATTATGTCATCCTTCATAACAGCCAAACAAAAGTTTGGCCAAATAATAAGTTTTCTTCATATAACAGCACTGCGTTTGATTTTTGTAATGTGTGTCAATGTAGCTGTTGTTATTTACAGGGTGTTACAAGTGACAGTAAAAATCCCCTTGTTTTAGATTAATGATCAGTCCTGGTCACATATGGATTTCATTTATTTTACCTCAGTGCCCACTTCTGCTGTACTCAGTTACTTTGAGTAGTACTTTGCAAGGTAAGTGTGGCCTGAAAACACCTAAACACACAAATAATTTGCAGTACATGGTGTTACAGTATGTGCCCATATGTGGCAGAAGGAAGACGGGTCCCTGTATAGAAGAAGGGAAACTGGCACTAACATTTTTCCCCTTGTCCAAATCTAACAGTCCCACACTCTCGGTTAAATTCTCTCTGTACAAGGCTGCCTCTATCAGTTAAGGGCTGTCAGCAGAGACTCAGATTGCAGGTTATGGAACCTCAGGCCTTGAGGAGACTTTGGCATACTGTCATCTGAGTTTTTGAGACTGTCACCGGGTGCTTCAAAACTTGTGCTTTTGATTTCTGATTTTTTCCCCATCCCCTGATTCAAGTGATTCTGTGTGCAGTCATGACTTAGTCTTTGGTTACTTTCATAATGAGTTTTAGACTAGACACATAGATTAGGATAAAATATTTGAAACTACTTTTAGCTTATAAACTGAATTTCTGCAGAGAGTATTGTATAGGCTCTGTGAATGCAATGCTTGCCTCTACTCCTGTATTCATATGTGATGCTTTTGGAATGTGTACAACTAGTGTAGCTGCATCCAGTGGAATTGTAAGGCCTTTTGCCATCTAGTTCTATGTAAAGAGTAGGAAACTCTTCTAATATGGTTGAGCAAAGTTCCACTGTTGATATTTGATGGAATTATGACTGAAGACAATAAAACCATGAAAAATTAAACCTAAGAAAAAAACTGTGAGTGTAATCCTGAGGTACAATAATACTCTTTTGTGCCCAATTGTAATTAGCTTTTGGTTTAATTCCTAGATTAGCTTCCAAGGATTTGTTGGTTTAAATCATGGTGTTGGTGATCTTTATTTTTCTTCAATTTGGTACCGTGGTGGAGACAAATGTAATACGTAGAGTTTATGAAACCAGACAGCTAGTAAATCAATATTATTTTGCTAGTAAATTACTAAACCAGTGCAAGCTGCTTTT
>NW_009952711.1:9577093-9603845 GCF_000747805.2 Chaetura pelagica
ACACTGTGGGCACTGAATAAGTCAATGATTCAGAAGAAGGCTTTGTTGGCATAAACTTCAGCTTTGATCATCCTAGTATTTACAGCTTTTTAATTAGATACAGTTCAGAACAATGGCTGTTATCAAAGCAGGTTGGTAAGTGAACAACTAGACATTGTTTAGGGCTTTAGATGACATTCTGTCAGTTAATATCACATGGCTGGGTTTCATATAATGATGAAGCTAAGATTATTTTAGGTATTGTCACTGCTCTGTCAGAAGAAACTAGCTATTCTAAAAGAGTGGCATGTATAGCTTTTAATATCATAAGTTTAGTAATTTCTCAACATATTAAAAAACAATCATTTGCCTTGGCATTACAGAGGACACACTTTAATTTTGCACTCATAAATTTGAAATAAGTAACTTTTGTTCATTTTGAATTATTTTCATGTGCTGGGGTAATTTGTTGGGAAGTGCTGAGCTCTTTTTTTCTTGAGATTGAAGGCAGTTGGTTCCATTTTCAGTGTCAGACATTTCAGAGTTGGCTTCTGATGTAAAGTAAACCCAACGCCAGCGTGAAAATTCCTCAGGGATCTTGGCAGAGCTGGGCTCTATAGTTTTTGGAACATTAGATTGGCCTAAGTACACTTTTAAAGCTTTACAGTAAGTGTTTGTAAAATTTGCAAACGTAGGGAAGCAAGAAAGTTAAGGAGCCACTGATGTGCTTAGACCTTCTGTAGTTAACTGCTCAAATGGAGATAGCTTATCCTCTAATCAACGATTTTATTTTTTTTACAAGTTCAAGTTCTTAGTTGAATAGATGGAATGGTTTGGAAAGTGACTGTTAGCTGCTTAACTATGGGGAGTAGTGCTATTATACTAAACCTGCCTGCTCTTACTGATGATTTTAAAATGCCTTTGAGTAGCTCTCTGCTCTGCTTAAGTGTAGCTAAGTTTAACTATTTGCCATTTAGGTTTCTGAAGTGATGCTTATTCAGTAGTTATGCTTACAGCTGCAGTGTGAATGCATCTAACCTATAAGAGCTCATTCACAGAAACAGGACAGTTTTCTCAAGTTCTGTGGCACATTATTATTATTTTCTTTTTAATATATTTTAAAAAAATATTTAGGAGAAAATCCTTTTGCCTACACAGCACGGTATTAAGTCATATTCCTTGTATGCTGCTATTTTGAAAACAGCTTTGTTTTTATTCACTTCAAACTTGGTAGGCTTTTACCGAAGTCAACTTCCTTCATGGCTCAAGATGAGCTGATGTCTTTCAAATTAATAGTGCTTCTTTTAATGAACTTGTATTCTTGGTTAGCCTCCCTGACTGCAATTTTGGGCATGCAGATTTGGGGTGCTTAATTTCTGTACTGCTGCTGAGTGCAGACACACTTGAGGAGCTAAAAAGAGGCTTTGTCCTTTCATTAGTCCTGGATAGGAAACTCCTTTGGTCAGGATTTCCAAAGGCCCATCAACCTGCTCAGAGCATGATGTCTAGTCTGGCTGCTAAAGATAAATTGTGTAGCTCTTACACAGTGTGTTGGACGTAGGTATATTGGGAATGACAGCATATTTGCACAAAGCAGTCTGTAGGCAGAAGGCAACTCATCAAATGCAATGTATCTTGAAAGACTGTTTCCCTTTCCACATTAAAGGTTATATATTAGCATAGTAAATAAAAGTGAGGTGCTGTAAATAAGCAGCAAAGTAATATACTCAATACTATTAATGCCAAGCAGTAAAACATGTAACAAATCAATGAATGTGTTTTTTTATTATTATTCTCTTAATCCTTTCTTTTTCCCAGACATCCAGAATAACTCGCTCTGATGAAGATAAGGAAGGCTCCTGGGATGCCTGGGGAGCCTGGAGTGATTGCTCACGAACCTGTGGGGGGGGAGCATCTTATTCATTAAGGAGATGTTTAAATGGCAGGTAAGCCCTCCATGCTTATGTGTATTTATTCCTCTGCAGCTCTGCCATTTTTCCCTGTCCTATAGAACAGGTGTCTATAGAGAAGCACTGCTGCTTCTGTTTCTGGAATCAAGTGTTGTGTTGTAGATCAAGTGCTATGAAATCCTGCTTTAAAATATTTTTGTAATATATTAGATAAATATCTGAGTGCTCAGCTCCGATAGAACTTGAGTACATTGTTAGTGTGTTTGTGAAATAATAAGATTAATTTATCTAGTACAGAAAAATACTGACAGAAGTCCCTGTCACTGCAGTGTGAATGATGAGCTGCCTGCATAGAACTGAGCCTGCACTTGAACATTGCTTGAAATAACATTCAAGTACAGGCTCCTCCATGTCTTCTCTATGGTGGAATATAACTTACTCCACATATAGAGGTATCAAGCACTGCTTTCTGTTTGGAATTTTTTCCTCTGCCAGTTTTTTCTATGCAGTGGTCCTGCTGGCCATATGTTTTCATGGATAAGCCTCAGTGTAGCTTGAAGAGAACAGCGTATGTGGTGAAAACAATTTACCTCAGTAGTAAAGCTGGACTAATGTAGGACTTGTTGCTACAATCCTAAAAGCATGAGTAATGCCAAAGACTTGTAGTCAGGCGAGAAGAGATCCCAACCAGCTTAGAAGCATCTGTGCTGGCCTCCATAATTACTTGATTTATTTGAATTATTCTTAAACATGTTTAAAACTGCTGATTATGTTTAAATTTCTGTTTTGTTGAGATTTTTAAAGTTAAATGCAGTGTCACCCAGGAAGTCAATTCTCCTTGAAGAAGGCTTGGAATATGATATGCTTGTTAAATGCAAACTGTATGAAACACATAGCTAAATTTGACTGCTGCCTGCTTCTTCTAGTGCAAAATGCACTAAGGTCTTTGAGAAAAGTAATGTTTCCACCAAGAAGCTGAGATACTCTACCAGTGTGTTAGGGACTCCGAAACAAGCTCAATAAACTGTAGCAATATGAATTCTACTGTGGTTTTATTAATATCTTTAATGTGTTCCCCTGTGAAAAACATATGTTTTCCATACCTTGACAAATGTGTATTTTAAAAGGTTTTTTTTCTGTGTTTTATGGTTGTTGTAATGTCTAGGAAATGCGCAATTGTGACATACAAATGTGAAAACTTCATCATAAACATGTTTAACTTGCATGTTGTTATGCAATCATTCTTGCAGAAGATTGGAAATTTGAGACATATAGCATCTTGAACCTGGAGAGTTGTACCTTCAGTTGAGCTCTTGCTCCAGGCATCCATTGCTCTTTTCAAATTACATTTTTCAATCCCTCACACATATTAAAGGTTTTTTAATATTTACAATCCATTTTCATGCAAAAAGTGGAAAATTTAGACTCGGCTGTAAATTACCAGCTGCACATTCATGCATTCTTTTGCATAAAGCAGATCTTTTTGGTGTGAAGGGATTGTTCCAAAACACTATTCCTGATTTTAGAGACATCACAAGTTATAATTTCCTGTCAAATAATTGGAAATATGTTTTCAGTTCTTTCAAGAGTTTGATTTTGCCATTCTTAGGAAAAAGATTATTTTACTTTGTGCAAAAAAGCCAGTCAGTTTTTGAAAAGTTTGGCAAAGTGTGTCCCTATAAAAAGTGTGAACCCACACATCCCCATATTTATGAGACCATCATAAATAAACATGACTTTATTGTATGCCTGTTATTTCAGCTACTAGTAACAGACTTTGCTGAGGATCTGGGTTGCCTGGACTTGAGGATTCACATACATTAGGCACCTTAGAAATGCATACAGTTTGTGAGAATTATATTTCCTTTAAAATTATGAATTCTTTTCATGTGGCTTTAGGTCAATAAAATTACATTCTGTTCTTAAAAATATTGCCTCCTTTTTTTTTTTTTTTTTAAGAAATGCTGTTTTTTCTTTCCTAAACAGAATAGGGGAAGGTAAAATTAATGCTCATTGGCCCTACGCTGTATCAAAGGATTGCTTAGATATTCTGATTCTCTTTGGGTTACAACCTATAGATTAGGAATAGATTTGCTGAAGTCAACATAGATACAGCTTAAGGATGCCTTGTGAAATCTGTTTCACAAAATAAATGTGTTTTTTATAAGCTTTGTAGTAAATTTGGTTTACAGGGAAAGCCACACTTCTTTGCTGAAGAGAGACAGCAATGGAACCTGTTGAGACCCCGGATTCCCTCTGTATTTAAATCCCATATTTTGAGGCCAAATTAGGGTAATGCAATAGTAATAAAAGCCTAATTTTCAGAAGAATAACTATAGAACAGGCAGGGTTGTGTTTGCTGTTATGCAGTGTAACTATTTTTGTTATGTTTTTCAGAAACTGTGAAGGTCGGAATATTCGATACAAAACCTGCAGTAGTAATGTGAGTCTGGCCTTTAAATCCTATTTTACTTATTCAAACAATGTGCTAAAGTTTAAGAAATGCTGCTTCTTGTTTCAAACCTTATGGTGCCTAATTTTCTTTCCATCATTATTACAATTTTTAAAGATTTCAGTCTGTGTGACACCAAGAGGTTTCAAATTTAGGCTCCCCAAATGGACATTTTCTTTTGAAATTACAGTGCCAATTGTGATTCAGAGTGTTTTATATCATTTATTAGGAAAGTCACACATTTTGGAGCATGAAAAAAATCAGTTCTCATCTTAAACTAGCAAGTACTTTTCCTGAGGGTGTTGTCTTTCAGATGAAGCATTAAACTGAGCTCCTGAACGTTTATGATTGCTAATGATACAGTGTCACTCTTTGCATGAGCAAAGACATTAACCACCTGTGTCCCTTTCAAATCTTAAATTGGGTAATTTCTAGTTATATTTCCTCTGTTTGCCTAAGCCAAAAATCTTTATCTGTCTATAAGCAGAAGCCTTTCTAGGCACACTGGTGCAGACAGTTTCCGTGCCTGAATGTAAAGCTGGAGTTTTGACGCATGCAGTTGCTGTTACTGTGATGCAATCACACATGATTTTTACAGACATGTTTTATGAAAACCAATCCCACACAGCATACTTCATGAGTTGTGCTCAACTGATTTGTACTGGTACTTTGTGCTGTTTAAACAGCTGCTGCCTTTCACCCCAGATGCTACAGTCTGTTCAAGGTGTGCAGCCTGGGCAGGACTTGGTGATGCCAGTGATCAACAGACCATGTATACAAACAGAAAAAGCTCAGGATGGTTTATGGTTAACAGTGCCCCCCTTGCACACATTGCCTTACAGTACAATGTGACATTCATTATAATCCCATTCCAGAAAAGAGAGAAGGTAGATCAATAATTAAAGCAAAAGCTTTTTTTTTTTTTTTTTTTCCCCCTTCTGTAGTGCATTTGGTTAATCTGCTTCTGGCCCTGGGAGAAAGGCAGCAATTTTCACTCAACTAGCCCTTAGAAGGTGAGGCCTGTGTTTCCCTTGAGTTGAATTATACCCAGGTAAGAGCAGGTGATATTCATGGCATTGCCAGCCCTGCCATTTCAGCTTGTAGCAGACAGCTGGGAAGTATGACATGTTCTCCTTAGAAGGCCTGACACTGGAAGTTGCCCAGTAAATATGAACTGAGCTATCTCCTGGGAGAACTGGCTGTTCCCCCTCTTCACTTTGCCACACCTACAGTTTGTTGTGTGCCAGTTGGCTTCTGCCCTCCTCAAGAACAAGGCATGCTAGCACCTTGAAGTGCTCTAACACTCCACTCCTCAGTGTTGGACAGATTTTCCACCATAGTGGCTCACAGCCTAAATTCCTGCTGGCAGAAACTAGTGGAAGTGATCAAAGAATCAGGCCCAGTGCATGCAAAATCCAGAGTCTGGAGACAAGCCCTGTCACTTACCTTTTCAGAAGAAAAGGCCTAACAATTGGGCCCCACAGTTCAAGAAGGACAGGGATCTGCTTGAAAGAGTCCAACGCAGAGCTACTAAGATGATTAAGGGAGTGGAACATCTCCCTTATGAGGAAAGGCTGAGGGAGCTGGGTCTCTTTAGCTTGGAGAAAAGGAGACTGAGGGGTGACCTCATCAGTGTTTACAAATATGTAAGGGGTGAGTGTCAGGGAGATGGAGTTAGGCTTTTCTCAGTGATGACCAGTGATAGGACAAGGGGTAATGGGTGCAAATTGGAGCATAGGAGGTTCAAGGTGAATATCCGAAAAAAAAAATTTACTGTGAGAGTGACAGAGCCCTGGAACAGACTGCCCAGGGAGGTTGTGGAGTCTCCTTCACTGGAGACATTCAAAACCCACCTGGATGCGTTCCTGTGTGATGTGCTCTAGGTGACCCTGCTCTGGCATGGGAGTTGGACTAGGTGATCTTTCGAGGTCCCTTCCAACCCCTAGGATTCTATGATTCTATGAATTCTGTGTACAATTTCCTTAGGTCTTAAATAAAAATGCCACATGCAAAAAAATACCATAATCTTTTAAAGCTGTGTGGTAAGCCAAGTTGCAGCCAGTCAGTATGTAAGCAATAAATAAACTGTCACTGTAAAATCTATTTGCTACGTTCTGTATCTGGATATCTGGTTGCAGGGCACACAGTAATGCACCTCTGACTGCTTGATCTGTGCTCTGCAGTTTCTTATATGCAGCAGGGCAAACAAGTCAACGTAGCATGCCTTGTTGCTGCAGAAAAACGACTAGAAAACTACCCAGTGCACAGGAAAGAGAGAAAGATGAGATCAGCTTAGGCCTATTTTCTGCTATAAGCAGAGGTCTACATGCTTTTAGGATATGTAAGAGCAATTGTAGACACTTCATTTTCGAGATGATGCAGTAAAAATCTGATGGAAATGAAGGTGCTATATGCTTCAGCCTACAGAAAATTAAGATGATTACCATATCCTTTCTGAACTCCTAGGGAATTTTCTGAAGTCACTGGGGTCTGTTTTTTAACTTTAGGACTTGTTTTAAAGTGATAAGTGGCAAGCGTCTTGTATGAGAGTCTGCTTGAATTTATGATGATTCAAATGTTAATTTCCAGACAGGAAGCTGCCTTTACAGTTCTGCTTTTGGGGCATGTCTGAAAGGGATCAGGTTTCCATTTCAGTTCAGATACAGCCAGAATCTCTCAGGGAATGGTTTTTCCTAGATTATGGAACAGATAATGGAGAACTCCTGAGAAAAAGATATTTCATGAGATTTCCACTGTCAATACAGTTGATCTTTGAATTGAAATCCAGTATTAGACCTGACTTACATGTGAAATGGGAGCTTAAACTTAATGTAAACCTGGGACTGCTAGGCCAGTTTTGTTTCAAATGATATAGTTTTCCCCAAAGCCTTATTTATAATGAATGCTCCTCACTTTAGGAATAAAATTTTGGTTTGAAAATTAAGAGTTTAAACTAGCTTATTTCCATATTAGTAGGTATTATTGTTAACCACATGAGACATTCACTTATATATACACTGTGTAAAGTTGTCTGCAAATGTAATTTTGCCACATGATACATTACACCACTAACATCTATATTGGGGAGTACAAATTAAGCACAACTTAATACGTGTGTCATTCTAATGAAAAGAACAAGAATCATTTTACCAGAAAATTGGTTTCATCTGGATTTGTAATAGAATAGTAGTAAGTTCAATGAACTCAAGCATAGTTCCAGAATAATATTAGTGATATTTCAATCAAAAAATTAATTCAAGGTCTTAACAACAAAATAATTGCTGAGATGAAGGCATATGTATATACTGCTTATCTTTCTATTATAACTGAGATGCCAGGTACAAGATTTCCTAAAACTGTGTGTATGCTTTCAGCTTTTCTTATAGAAACTTTAGAGAAATAAACTATATAAACAATTAATTATATACTGTTCAATGGGATTTTCAGTCTGTCTTAACCCTCTTTTTTTTAATTTCCATTTTTGTATATACTGTTACATTCTAATGCTATGATGTGCACTATATGGAAGTGTTTAAGATAATCCTTTAGGGTCCTATTCATAGAACAAGTTATTTGGGCCATTTCCCCATAAATTTTACATTCTTATGTGCCAAAAAGTCACTTATACATTTGCCAGAGTGACTCTTCTACAGTAAGAAAAAACACTATTTTAAAAATACATTTGTCCATGTTTAATTCCATTAGAAACTCTTATTGTATGCAGATAATGCTTACAGTTGTTCAACATATTCATCAAGTTATTTCCCATCTTCCACTTCTTAAGCTGTTCATTTGTCCCATTCATAAAATTTTGGCTGAACTCTGTCTGCTTTAGTCGTATATTTCACCTTGAGTTGCCTAGTTTCTCTCTAACCTATTCATTTGTTTATTTTATATATATAATGCTGATGCCCCCTATGGCTCTCATGGCTGGGATTTCTAGCTTAGGTATCTTGATTTTTCTAAGACGTGGCCTGAAAATTGCACAGGAAAACACAGAACCTGAAGCTAATTTCAAAAAGAAAACAAAACAATGACTTCATCTGTTTTGGCTAGGTTTCAACAAAATGAGATTCAAAGAATAAAACTAGACAAAGGGCTAGACTTTCTTTGGTGTCATCATTTTTACTGGGAATTTTCTTGCTTTCTCTTTTGTGCTTTTTTCAGTGGAGTAATTGTTGGCAAGAGTCACAGGGTCTGATGCAACCTTCATATTTTGTACATGAACTTTGCCTACAAAGATACAGATTTCCCAGGTTAGCTTTGTTTTCAGAGGCTGAGAGTGCTTGCTGCCAAAACTAAAATGATACATTTCATAAGAAGCCAGCCCTTGAATCAGTAGTTTTTAATCATCTGTCACAAAAGAAGGGGAAAAAATAGATACGTACTTTTAAGATGCATGGTAGTCATGTCTGAAGCTTCTTCTTCAGATGTCTGTCTAATAATATGTTCTGAAGTCATGTCATAAATACACTTCATTCCACTACAAGATCTGGATGTGATTATTTTGCTAATGTTTTCATGTATTAGACCTCATGCATGTGTCTTCAGCTCCTTATGTAGTGTAGGAACCTACAAACAGCCTGGCTGTGGTTCAGTGGATCAAGTGTGGGACAAAATCTATGGCTGGAACTAGGAAATCTGAGAAATTCTGAAATAAATGGCAAAAATATTTAACAAATGAGAATACACGAGTATTGAGAGGGAAGAGGGAATGACAGAATGAACTGATGTATGAAATAGGTTAAAACCAAAAAGGCATGGAAACAGGGATAAGGGTTGGGGCCCTTACATTATTGAATGTGGCCTTGCCGGCTTCCCAAACACGCTCCACCCTTGCCTGCCTCTCTCACAGCTTATCCCTCTACCCCTTTTCCTTCCTATTTTTTAAAATCACTCTTACCTTTCTGACCCACTGTAATGGGATTAATCTGAAGTTCACATCCTCTCGTCTTGATTACACTTCTTTCTGTGCTTAGCTTTCTTTCTGTTTAGATTATAAACTCCTTTCTCTATATACGTATTTATTGTTCCCAGGAAAGCAGGGGTCTGAACTTGGTTATCATCCAAATACTGATCTAGTGCAAGAGATAATAATTTCAGCCCTTTGATATTCCTTTGTGATGCTCTTTTTATGCTTCTGCTTTTGAACAGAGCTCGAACATAAAGCAGGTGGAACTGGCGTATGAATCGAGCTGCCAGAATCACTTTGTGTTCTTTCTTTGAAGATGCCAAAACAGAACAGGGAGATGAGAACTGACTTGCTCTCAAGCAGCCAGGAAGTGAGAGGAAAGAAGGAGCTGCATTGTGTTGAATCAATGAGAAACATACAGTAACCAGGGATTGACATCCTGACATTGTGGTGTTTGTGTCTTGGCATTGCAGCAACGCTGAGTGATAATGAATTGTAACAACAGCCTGTCAAAACTCAGCCTAAGGCCATGGCTCTGCCTGTGTTATAGAGAACTCTAATTTTTGGGAAGAAAATGTAGCTGTGCATGGCTGAAAAACACTATTCTGAAACACTGCTTCTAACTTTACCCGGAATCCAACTTCCACCTTTAATTTTTATCCTTGCCTACTCCTCTATTTGCAATGGTGGAAAGGAACCATCTGGTATCCATATGAACTCTGAAGTCCTCTCTGCTTTTTAGCCTTGCTATAGTGGAAAATGAGAGGTGACAGATAAGTCAGAGCCAAATTCTGCTCTCATTTACACTAGTGCAAGTGAGGTGAATTTCTTGGGAGTGACACTGCAGTAAATAAGAGTGATTTCTAACAGTATTGCCTTGATATTTTTAGAAGCCCTCACTTGGGGGATTTTGCAGGGGTAAAACACTCAAAGAATTACAGTAACTGTAATTCCTCCTTATTCCATCATTTTATATTAAAAAAGGCTCAAAATAGTATTAACCCAGATGAAAACTAACGTAAAATACATTAGCATAATTCTGAGTTTTTCTCATTGTGGAGGTGTAGCACTGAAAAGAGTTGAAAAATATTGCTGGGAATTCTCATTGAGTTGCTCAGTTGTGAAAACCACCAAGAAAGAGATTTTAGAAGAAATTTTGTGCAGATTAGAAACAAACCAGAGACATTTCTGGGTTACTGTGAAAAAAAAAGCTAACACATTGACAAGGTATTAAGCTAACACAGTGCCAACTCATCCAGATTCATATGAGCTAGATGGTATAAGGGCATTATTTTTAAGGGCATTGGACTGGAATTTGAACCTTTGTAATGTATGTTTTTATCTCCAGTACTGGGTAATGCACTTATTACTTAGCTTTTTTTCAGGAAGGTTCAGTTTTCTGATAAGGTTGAAACTGTGATCAGGATTAGTAGTGTTAACTAAAACTTAGTAATAAGTGCCATGAGTTCAGCTGACACATCACAATCTTTCAGTCTTCTATTCAATGAATACACAACTTTGTTAAAATCAGCCTGACATCTGGCTTATATGTGCAGTTGGAATTCTTGGAAGAATATCCTTTCAGTCTGGCGTATGGGCTGCTTGACACTGGACATACTTTCAAATGAAGTCTTTAGTGAGAAATTGTTTGACACACTAACTCCTTTGTCAGTACTTCACCAAAGTTATTTTTGAATAAATCAGTATTCGTCTCCATCCCTGTCACCACAGTTTAATATTAACATCATTGTTTGGGTGCAATGCTTTATGTAGAAAAACTATTGTAGAATATTTTATTTCAATCAGTTTTCATATTTGGTCTTTTGTTTGTATAGGCTGTGGCATTAGAACTGGAAATATATCATCAGTAGTTGGAAGTATATTTTATTTAAAGTAAACCTTACTTCTTCCATGAGGTAAAGGTGTTTTGTAATTTGACTAAAGGACTAAGCACTGAAAGGTCTTGTGTCTCCTCATAATGCTTTTGTCCCCTTTCTGAGCAATGCTGAACAATTAATCAGACAATTTTTTATTTTTGGTTGTTTTTTTCTGTGTAAGTAGCAATAGTAACTCTTTCACTACTCTGACATATGAATTGATGGACGAATGCAGAGCCCTTAGAAATCCTTAAGTGGAAAAAGCTATAGAAAATAAAAATATTAAATGTCAGACATCTTATAGTCACTTAAAATATATAGATTCCTTTAGAAGTTCTTATTACAAAACCAGACTTTAAATGTACTATGTAGTGTCATAAGTAGCATTTTAAATTATTCTCTCATATCAGTTATGTTGCTATTACTGGACTATGAGTGATAATTCTGTTACTTGCACTGCAAACAATGGTTTAAACAATACAAAAGGCTTTAAAACACACAGTAAAACTGCAATATGGTATATTTGTCATAGCAGATCAGTTCTTGAACTGAGCCTTCCTGAATAGATTCTGTGTAATTCGTCAGATGACCTTATACAAATGCAAGTATCCTCTTCTTAAAAAAATACTTCCTTTGGTTTGTTTTTAGGACTGCCCTTCAGATGTCGGTGACTTTAGAGCACAACAGTGTTCAGCCTACAATGATGTCAAATACCAGGGACATTTTTATGAGTGGATCCCTGTGTATAATGATCCCACTGCACCGTGTGCCCTGAAATGTCAAGCTCTGGGAAAGAACTTGATTGTGGAACTTGCCCCAAAAGTGCTAGATGGTACCCGTTGCAATACTGAATCCTTGGATATGTGCATCAGTGGAATATGCCAGGTATGTTCATGGTGTAAATATATTTGTGACCTTTGTGAGACACTGCACATTAAGTGAGCACTTTTTTGTTTGTTTGTTTGTTTTTTGTTTTCATCTTCATGTATCATTTTACTTTAGATGTATTTGCAAGTACTGCCAAATGGATCGTAGGTAGCTTCCCTTTCTCTTGCATACAGAACCTCCTGACTGCCTTAGCCATTGATATTTTCATATATAAAAGCAAAAAGTCAATGACATTCACTCACTCTTCTATTTATGCATGTAAAAATGAATGAAACTAGTTATACTAGTTATACTAGTTATAGCTTTCCAAACCTTAGTATGCCTCTCAGTGTGTGATGAAATTGCATAGACTTCCATTTCATTTTATTTCTTTAAGTCTTGTATCTCATGAGCTCGGAGAAAATTGGATGTTTTATGGGAACCAGCCCAGAATATCAGGGGTGAGTGTGTAGATCTGTCTTCTTGTATGGGTGAATAAGTATATGGTGTGATTGTATAAATTAGTGTTAGCATCTTTTTACTAGAAATCTACATTTCTCTATATATTTGTTATTATTTATAAGAGTTAAGATATCTATTTTACACAGTGGGTGTAAAAATGAGATTTATAATATTTGAGCCTTGCCAGCTTTGTCCACGTCTCATGAGCAAAGAAACAATGTAGTCTTCAGTTTTGTGAACAGAACAATTTTATACAGAATGGATATGTTATTGCAATTAATTTACTTTCTCTGCAAGTGGTTGTTGTTCTGTTAAATGTCTAAGATGTATGTGACTCAAAAATGGAGGATATGGCCCAGCGAGCAAAATAGCTCCAGTATAGGGGAAAATTTGACTCATTTGGCAGAAGACTGGTGCCTGGATTACAGCAACCTTAATACATGATCTGGACCTTGCTGTGGGTTTTATGTGACTTCTATGTATACTGCAGTTCCAATGCCAGTCATGCCAACACACAATGCATCTGCTGCCTCTGAAACAGAAGAAGAATTCCTTACAGTTTTCCTCTTCCAATGACTGCATTTGTCAATAGTTCTCCACAGTGGTATTCAACAGTGTTCATTACCCTGTGCCTTTAAAATAGGATATACCTCTATAAACTCTGGAAACACTTGCCAAAAAAAGCATTTGTTTTGCATTATTCTTAGTGATGTCCCCTCTTACAATACAAGCTTACACACTGGAGGTTGTCAAAGCCTTTAGTAGGTGGTACATCTACAGCAGCCTTTGCTCTTTGTGCCCATTGCAGCATGTAAGTGTCATACTGGACATAATGAGGCTGAGATTCTTTAGAAGCTTGTGAGGCCCCTGCTCAGTGTGCTGTGGGATTTACCTCAAACATCCACCATCTTTCATACGTAGCGTAAAATTCACTTTAGAGGGGATTCAATTGTGTGAAGAGCAGTTAAAACATACATTTCAAAGGGTTGCTTTCGCAGTTTCTTGTTATCATTTTGCAGTATTCATATATAAATTTCTGACATCAAATGCTTCAAAATTTAAGTAATACATTTTGCAAATAAACCAGGTAATGGCAGAAGAGATTAAGCATTCCAGAAGCAGGCTCTGAAGCTCTTTTACACTGTTCATGGGAATCAATTGCTTCTCTCTCTTTTTCTTTCTTTTTTTCCATTTTTTCTTCTAATTCCACAAACATTTTTCAATGTGAGCTAACATCTTCAAGAAGGGCGGGGCACCCCCCACCACTGTGTTTAGGATATGTCCTGTGCTGTGACTTATGCAATGTAATGAATTTATAACTTAAACTCATGAACTGTTAGGTGCTTTCACTTTCTTCCATTAAGTCACTTGCTACTGCTGAGGTATTTTTTCCCAAATGGAAGGTGTCTCCTTTTTAATGTCTTAGTGTTTTAATGTTGGATAGTTTTTTTGAGTTAAAAATGAGTCTCTGGTCATTTGAATAACCTTCTGCTCTTTGTGAACTGTTCTGGAGACAGAGTGGAAAGGTTGCTTAATTGAGAAAGGGACTGTGGAAGGTGAGGTTTTCCTCAGACACCCACACCCAGCTTTGTGGCTGCTCCTGTTCAAGCAGGAAAAGAAAAGAAATTGACATCTAATATTTCCTGGAAAAATACTGTTATTTAGTCAACTAGTGTTACAAAAGAGACAGCAAAATTGTGATTCTCTCCAATTGTTGCTGCAAGATCAGTCTGCTGGGTTCTGACATATTCTTGGCACAGCCTGCAAATAACTTGGCAAGTGTTTTTACAGTTAACTCATCTAAATAAACATGTCGTAGTGCTGATGTGGATATCTTCGCTTTTATGCCTGCAAGCACCAAAGAGTTAGTAGGAGACTGGCTTGCCTGAGTCCCTTTGTAACTGGTGCTGGTTTTGCTCATTTATTGTCTCAAGTCTGGTAGGTTTTATAAGAGCTGAACTTCCCCTCTTCCCCCTCAACATGATTTCACTTTCATCTGTTTTCTTATTATTGGTAAGCTAAGGCTGCAGCACTAATTCTGCCTCTTGGATTCTTGCTCAGACTCTCCTTGGCAGCACATGAATTTACAAGGCCAGTGAGTTCCTGTTGTCCAGTTTTGGTTCTAATTCTTTGCACTTCTCTTAACAAGCAGAATCAAACAAAGAACATTGTCAAAGAAAATGGTGAGATGAAAGAACTGCTCTTCAGATAAGAGGTCTAAGGCTTCAAAGGAAATAAATTCTAAAGGTGGTGGAGCAGGGGAAAAAAATGCCAGAAAGGTTATTAAGACATTTTGGGCTTGCCTGAGGTTTAACTCAGCAAAACCACTTGATCAGGTTTTAGTTTACAACTGCTGTGCTCCTGTTACCAGAGCAAATACCTGAGGCTGTTGTGTTAGATGAGGACAGGTCAAAACTTCACTGCCAGGAGGATTTTCACACTAAACTTCTGATATTTTTTCTAGTCTCTACAAAACTTCCAACACATTTTTTTTTAATATAATATAGTCAGACATGTGTGGGCAACATTTACTCAGTTACTCTGTCTGCTTTGGGGCCCTGCCTCTCCTTGTTTTTTGTTGTTTGTTTTGTTGTTGTGGGGTTTTTTTTGTTTGTTTGTTTTTTTAATTAATGTAGACATGCTTTTTTCTACAGGAACGCAGAATGGGGAGTTCCTTATGTCAGTACCTGAAATGGTTACAGTGATAATTTTCCTAATATGGAATAATGTATTTGGGCAATAAATACATGCATCACCCAAAAAATCTGGAGTCCTAAGAAGCAGCCTGAATAGTTCTGTCCTAGGCTGTAACGATTAGGTCAAAGATGATGTAAATCCTGCATTGAACTTTCTATTTAGTGTCAACAAGTTGTCTGTGTTCCAAAAAAGGCAGACACTACACTACACTTTGTAGCATATGGCATAAATTTAGCTGACATCAGAACACAAGCCATATGTCAAGTAGAGTGCCATCAGCTTCTGCCATGCTAGTTCTCTTCTGTCATGTGTCATGATGTGGCAAATAGGTGTATCTCTCACCACCAAAGACTCTTATGCTTGATGTAAACATCTGTCAGAAATTTCATTGAAAACAATTTCTGTAAGCTTTTGGAATACTATTGCCCTTTAGGAGTTTTGCTTGTGTTTGAAACTTACAATCATAGCAGATTATTAGTTTCTTCTGAATCTTGACTCCTTTTATTCTGAGAGTTACTTTCTCAGTGTACTAATATAAGGTGTTCTGGGTTCTTTCCCTCTGTATTCCTATAGATATATCTTTTTGTCTGTGAATGTTAAAGGATTGCTCAGGATGCACAGGAGGTTTGGTGTTCAGTTACTTAAAAAGAAAGTTTTGCTTTCCATCCAGTGTTGCTGCAGACATAAAGCTGTGTTTCTTACTCATGTTAGTTGGAATATTTAATTCCATAAGTAGTAACAACACTGTAATATTTAGATTTATTTTTTTTTTAAATGAACATCTTCAATTTTTTTTTTTAGTATTCCAAAATAGTAAAAAAAAAAATGTCTGCATTGCCTTTTTCTCCTTTTTAGCCTTCAAACCTGAAGTAATTTATACTTGGGAAGAACTGATTTCAAGGTAGGTCTGTGTTAAGTCAGCCTTTATACTGAACCTGACATTCTTTCCTGGGTACCATTAAATAGCCAATGCACAGTTTGTTTTGGAGCATGAAGAAATCCCTATGTAGAGACCCATACTCTGTCTTACATATTACTATAGGCACCAGTTGACAGGCTGGATCTTACCCAGAAAGACTAGGGGAGTTACTCATGTAGATCCAATGAAACTTTCTGGCTCTGAGCTGCATATCAAAATCTTCATATGACTTCACATACATGAGACTTATGTCATAAAACTGAAGGGATCAGGGAGGTCCAGCTACAGTTCATCTGGGAAATACTGATAGCTCTCCAAAAGTCCCACTGAATGGTGGGGCTGCACTGAGCACAGGTTACCACATCCTACATAACCTGCCAGCATCACCCTCCATGGCCTCAGGGTATTGGGGTTGGTTTCCTTGCCCTCGGCACTGCCCAAGACACCAGACTATGTAGCCTCACTCCAAGGGCTGCACTTTGAACCACTTGTAATGTCACAGTTAACTTGGTGTAGTGGTTCCCTTGCAATGACACTGGCAGTTCAGAGATGTGCCTTTACTGCTGGTAATCATAGGGTAATCTTGGATGACTAAAATATCTTTTGGAATCACTTGTTTTTATTTCAGCTGCTCACTGCTGCTAGAAACTGATGTCTCTTTTCAGACCTTGTGTTACTTTCCCTCCTACTTTATCTTATGGAGAAATTCACCCCACAGTGATTTCTTACTAAGTTTATACTCTCTTGCCAGAGAGACGGATTTTTTCTGATCTCCAGTTTCTTATCTGTATTTCTTTTCTTCCTAAGTGTTTCTCTCTGCAAAGTTTTGTGGGTTTTTTGTTTGTGTTGGTTTTTGTTTTGGTTTTTTTTTGGTGGCTTTTTTTTGTTTGTTTGGGTTTTCTTGTTTGTTGCCATTTTATTTCCCAGTCTAGGAAGATCCTAAAACACATGACCAGTCATAGTAGCAAAACTCACAATTTGGG
This sequence comes from Chaetura pelagica, assembly GCF_000747805.2. Lineage (NCBI taxonomy): Eukaryota > Metazoa > Chordata > Aves > Apodiformes > Apodidae > Chaetura > Chaetura pelagica. The sequence continues at coordinate 9,594,152 of NW_009952711.1, forward strand.
TGTCATCTTGAACTAGAGCCTTAATAACCTTCAAATACCCCAGTATATAACTTGATCTTCATATAGCAAGGCAGAACTGTCTGGACCAGCCAGAAAAGCAGCAGAGTAATCTAATTCCATAGATTTATTTTTTTGAAAGCTTACTCACAAACAAGAAGCCCAGTGGGAGTTTGTGTCCTATCCTCTGAGTGCATGTGTATTTTTTAAAAAGGAGACCATGTGGAAAAGGGTACTTTCTCCCCTACTGGGTGGTCCTATAATCTCTTAGCTGTTCTAGCATGTGACAGATCCTGTAATAAGAGTTAAATGTTTTGGAAACACTTTGTTTTATTTTATGGAAGTGGATTTACAGAATTGTGAAACTCTTGCCTTTAGATATAAAATGTTTTTAGAAATATGTGGAAAGGGAACCTTTCATTATATAATTAATTTAATGCACTGTATTTTTTATCTTCTGGGTTGTGGGATTTTGTTGTTGTTGTTGGGGTTTTTTGTGTTATGTTGGGTTTTTTTTATTGCTTTACATTCTTTTTTTCTGTGTGGATGACTGGGGACTTTGAACATCAGTGGTGTGTCTCCTTGTGTCCATCATTCTGACTTATTTTATGCTGCTGTTCTGATTTGACACACTTTGTCTTTACTCCCTGCTTTTGCTCATCTATGAGCAACAGAAAATTCTTACACAGAAGAAGCTTTCTTACTTCCATGAGCATTAATACTTGTTCAGTTTGGCAGCTGGGACTGCTGCACCTACTGTGACCTGCTGGGCTGGGACGTTTGCTGTTGACCAGAGTACATACTCAAGGTCCCTCAACAGGCTGCATTCTGTTTACTAACAAATGCTGAAGCCCCTGTCAGCTTGTCTGGGCTGCGACTGACCTGTGCTGGCTCCATTGCAGAGAAGTGAGAACCTGTGCCACAATCAGGCCTTTCTTAGGCTGAGAATTATGAGACAGGACCTTGTAAGGACAAAATCATGTCTTAGACCAAGTTAAGTCTTCAATGAGGATAAATTAGAGTTTTAAAGTGGTGTTTGAAAGCTAAGATTCCATACTACTATTAAAAGTAATTTTAAAAAAAAGAAGGCAATTACTTAATTGGGGGAGGATATTACAGTATCTCTCCCTCTGCTTGTCAGAATCAATTATTTCTAGATGATGAGCATGGGAAAGAGAGAAACAGTGGGAGTTTTTCCTTTACATTCTCTCCAAGGACATATTTTATCAGTGTAGAAATAAAGTGCAAGCTGAAATTATCACAAAGCAAAGGACATGAGTAGAGATTGCAAAGTAAATTAATAGATGGGCTTTGAATAACAGCAGGGTTTTACAGCAGGGCAAAGATACATGGAAAATATATGCTAAGTCACATGACAGGTTTTATAGTCATGTTTTTATTACCATAAATTTCCGTATCCATATTCAAATTAGTTGTTTGTTGTATGGATGCAGACATTCCTGCATCTGCCTGTCCTGTGGCTCTGTGCTAAGACGAGTTCAGAAAATGAAACAAATAGCTGATACTGAGGCAATGAGATCTGTGTTTTGTGATAACATGTGACTGCACCATAAAATACGGCCTTAATTTCTCTGAGTTTCAGATTTTGTGTTGTCTGTGTTTGCAGAAATAGACAAACACCCTAAGGATTTTGATTTTCCCTATTGAGAGTGATTCTAATAAACCACAATAGAGATTCATCTCTTCAAGCATGCAGCATTTTTTGCTATTTTCTTTTTTTTTACTAGTAAATGTTGAAATGAAACACGTCTTTTCTTAGTCATGTCACAAGACTTGGAGAAGATATTTTTGCCAGAAATAACTTTGCTGAGGTTATCTTGCATTTTGTGCCATGCTGATAACCTTATGTAGAAGTTTTTGTTCCATTTTTATTGTAGTTCTGCTCTCTTGTAAGGCTGAAATAAGTAGTTTATTACAAACTAAGTACTACCATACTGGTGGCAGAGCAGTCACATCCCTTCATTGAATGTCTTTGGTGTAATAGTTTGCTTTCATTCTATATTTTTCACATCTTGACAAATTTCATAAGTAGTAAAAACTCAGTTGCACCTTGTTTGCAGAGTCTTTGCCATCTTTCAGCAGATCAGTGCTGCAGCTAACACAAGATGTGCTTACTGAGATATTGCTATAACAGATCTAGCCAACAGATTGCTAGCCAATTTTAAAACAAAAAACTACTGGGCAACAGGTACTGGGGTAACTACAGACTGTTCAGCCCTTGAAGAAAAGGGTATTCTGTGTAACAACTCCATCATATTCTTGTGAAGAAGTAAAATTACCATCTCCTATTGTGCATTCTGCAGTGCACTTCTTTGCTCAGCAGAAATATAGTATTTTTTTTACATTTGAAGCATATTGGGCAATTCTCCTTCAGTTTTTTACAGACTTTTGTGCTTTGACTAAATTTCACTAAATGCCATCTGTATGATGGTGTTAAAATCCCACTAGCTGTCCCACTCGTGAGTACATGAGGGCATCCTTTGGAGCAGCCAGGCCAATGAAAGCACACATGTGTGAATGTGCTCAGAGCAGCCTTCATCTGGATTTCCCTGAGCTTTGGGGGCTTGTCCAGTTACTCTAGAAGGATGGTAATTACATCATCTTGTGATGTTGAATTGATTTTCTCTCTTTACTTTATTAAACCAGACAGTCACTGAGCTGCCAATCCTTCCAGTAAACATAGAATACTGAAAAATGTAACATTGAAAAACTTACATTTTAATGGAATTGCTGATACATGAGAGACTATCTTAATAAAAATCGTATTATTTGAAGTAGAAAATTATATAGTATTTAACATATACATTGAATATTTAAATTATCTGTCTGCTAAAGAACTTAGTCTAAGACAGTAAGTAGAGAAAGAATGGCACTAATGGAATTCAGTATTAATATTTTGTGGAATTTATGTATCTGTCACAAATAAAAACAACAGTGATGTCTTATTTTGTGGCCATTATCTGGAGAAAGTAATATTTTATTTTTTTTTCTGGCTGTACCTGATCTCTGACTCCAGAGGATCAGAGAAGGGGAGGACCCCCTTTCCAGAGAGAATGTTGTGTATAATTATATATATTCATAGAATCATAGAATGGTTTGGGTTGGAAAGGACCTTAAATATCACCCAGTTCCAACCCCCCTGCATGGGCAGGGACACATCCCACTAGGCTCAGAGTCCCATCCAACCTAGCCTTGAACACTTCCAGGGATGAGGCATCCAGAGCTTCTCAGGGCAACCTGTTCCAGTGTCTCACCACCCTCACAGCAAATAATTTCTTCCTAATGTCTGACCTAAATCTTCCGTCTTCCAGTTTAAAGCCATTACCCCTTGTATTCTCACTGCAAGCCCTTGTAAAAAGTCTCTCCCCAGCTTTCTTGTACAGGATCCCTTCAGGTACTGGAAGTGCCCTGTGAGGCTTCCCCAGAGCCTTCTCTTCTCCTGTTGCTGTATCTAATTTTATCCTTTTGAAAGTAATAATGACACAACACTTAAATGATGCTTGTTATGACAAATATCTGGTTTTCCTCATTTTTCACATAAGTATTCATATTTTGTAGAGCATAGGTTCTTTATTTGAAGCATATAATCTTGGGTTGTTAGCATCCCAGAAACAGTTTTTATAATTGACATATAACATTTTTACAATTGAAAACTCAGCTCTGTGGAATGTGTTCTAGAAAAAATGATGTTGCGCCTGTTTTGAACAGTATTGATCAGTATTCTCCCTGCTGTCTGAGGAGCTCACAGCTTACTCAATACAATACTTGTATCATTTTTTTTGAGTAATGATATTTCTGACTGTAGTTTTCACGACAGGGTCCCAATCCTTCGATTACGCACAGTTTGTATTATCGCTAGTTAAATTTATGCAGCCTATGTTAAAATCACCTTATAATTATTTCTGACTAAGCCCTAAAGGCCTGCAGATGTTTTCCCAATCTGCTTGTAATATTTATAGCTGGTCCCTTTGCTCTGTTAACAGTGAGCAATGTGGGGTAAATTACCCCTACAAAAGGTCTTAATTGTGAAAATTATCAGACCTCCTTGTCTTGCTGAGATGATGTGTGAGCTGAGAAAGGCTGTTGCTATGGGTCATTTTCTCATCTTTGTATCCACATATACTCTCTTCAACATGTTACATCAGACACTGTTTTTCTAATAGTTATTGGCTAAAATACAAATACCTTAAATTAATAATGTTTGGTGTCAAAATGCCGTGTGTGTTCAAGGCCAGATTTGCAAAGTTATACCTTGAAGCCTCCTGTTATTTTAGTGGGATCAATGGCTGTCCAGCTTGTCCAGGAAATGCTGCTTCTTATCAGGTTTTTACAAATACAAAAAGGCTAAGTCTAAATTCCAGGGATGAGGCATCCAGAGCTTCTCAGGGCAACCTGTTCCAGTGTCTCACCACCCTCACAGCAAATAATTTCTTCCTAATGTCTGACCTAAATCTTCCGTCTTCCAGTTTAAAGCCATTACCCCTTGTATTCTCACTGCAAGCCCTTGTAAAAAGTCTCTCCCCAGCTTTCTTGTACAGGATCCCTTCAGGTACTGGAAGTGCCCTGTGAGGCTTCCCCAGAGCCTTCTCTTCTCCTGTTGCTGTATCTAATTTTATCCTTTTGAAAGTAATAATGACACAACACTTAAATGATGCTTGTTATGACAAATATCTGGTTTTCCTCATTTTTCACATAAGTATTCATATTTTGTAGAGCATAGGTTCTTTATTTGAAGCATATAATCTTGGGTTGTTAGCATCCCAGAAACAGTTTTTATAATTGACATATAACATTTTTACAATTGAAAACTCAACTCTGTGGAATGTGTTCTAGAAAAAATGATGTTGCGCCTGTTTTGAACAGTATTGATCAGTATTCTCCCTGCTGTCTGAGGAGCTCACAGCTTACTCAATACAATACTTGTATCATTTTTTTTGAGTAATGATATTTCTGACTGTAGTTTTCACGACAGGGTCCCAATCCTTCGATTACGCACAGTTTGTATTATCGCTAGTTAAATTTATGCAGCCTATGTTAAAATCACCTTATAATTATTTCTGACTAAGCCCTAAAGGCCTGCAGATGTTTTCCCAATCTGCTTGTAATATTTATAGCTGGTCCCTTTGCTCTGTTAACAGTGAGCAATGTGGGGTAAATTACCCCTACAAAAGGTCTTAATTGTGAAAATTATCAGACCTCCTTGTCTTGCTGAGATGATGTGTGAGCTGAGAAAGGCTGTTGCTATGGGTCATTTTCTCATCTTTGTATCCACATATACTCTCTTCAACATGTTACATCAGACACTGTTTTTCTAATAGTTATTGGCTAAAATACAAATACCTTAAATTAATAATGTTTGGTGTCAAAATGCCGTGTGTGTTCAAGGCCAGATTTGCAAAGTTATACCTTGAAGCCTCCTGTTATTTTAGTGGGATCAATGGCTGTCCAGCTTGTCCAGGAAATGCTGCTTCTTATCAGGTTTTTACAAATACAAAAAGGCTAAGTCTAAACACTTAGGTTTTAAATACTCCCACTCCAATGTTGGTCACCCCACCCTACTGTTCCTTCGTTAAGGTCCCAGGGTAGCAACACTTGTTGAATTGCCTCTAAAGTTGAGCCTTGTCATATTAAAATCCACAGAATTTTTGGTTGCTTCATGTCAAAGAAAACCTGAAATTCTGTGGTCATTTCAGGCCTAAGTTGTGATACTAATTTGAATTATTTTCTAAATTGTGTTCCAGGATATCATTGCTAGATACTCATATTCAGAACAGTTGACATTAACATAATGCATCTAGGCGAATGCATCTAGCTGAATGTACCACCTTTGCTGGCAGGGGAGCAGTAAAGCTTTTCCCCCAGTCAAGCCCCTTGCAGCTAGCACTCATTTTATTTCTGTGGCATTTGTGTAGTATTAAAAAATAAGCAATAATACTACATGAAACAGTCCTCTGAAGTATGCTGCTGTGTTGATTATCTTTTTTCTTACATTCCGTGTAGGACACAATGGTGCCTTGTGTTTGCACAGTTGTATAATTTTTGTTATATGCAGTGTGATTTTGTTTTCACAGTGACTCTGTGTAATACCTCAGTATTTATGTTTATTATTATGATGGGTTTTAATGGGATGGACTTGCAAGTTCTCTGCTTGCTCAGTACCCTCTTCCCACCAAAGGCTCATGGGATCAGTAGCCTACAACAGCTTAAACTAATAAAATCAGAAATTTCTCACAGAATATCACAATGTGCAGGTTACGTTTTTCTTTCAGAGTTAATTGATGAATGGATAAACATATTTGTGATGTTTGGAAAATGAGATTACATGATGAAATGGAAATGTGTTTGTGAGATCTGGGGGGAGATAACACTTGCAGTAGTTCTAACAATTTACCTCCATGTACTAGTATTATCAATATGTGAATCAATGTAGGAAAAACAGCAGGGATCATTAAATACTTTGAAAGTCTTCCTAAGAGGAATACAGACTCTCTTAATTACTATATGGTTCCTATTTGAATGCTTCAGAACTCTTAGTATATTTATTCTTGCACTATCCCTTTGAGGTGGGGAATTGCAGTTATGCTCCTTTCACAGAATGCAATGGAAAAACAAAGGAAGTTTTCCAAGGCAAAAAAGTCTGTTGTGGAGCTGGGAAATTAAAGAAAGTTGTCAAATCTAAATCCAATGTGTCAAGCACCAAATTACTGTATCTCTTGAATTCTCTCTGTTTCTGAAAGAGTGGTATTTTCATTGAGAAATGATATTTGGTGACAAAATGGGAAGAATAAGTTATTTAGAGTAATTTGTTGACAGTCTGTCTTCTTTTTATTTCTGCATGTGTCAGTGATGAACCCGGAGTTGGAGTTTTCAGCAAAAACATTCTAATCTTTAATCCAATCCTAAATTATGCTACTGGGATTTTATATCGGTGTATCTGTATATCTGAGTATTAAGCACCTGCTCTGAGATACTCTGATTTGCCACACAAGTGTGTTTCATTTTTACAACTCAGTTTTTGTTAACACTCAACATTAAATAATTTCAGTTAAGCTGCTTATTTCTTTTCAAAATTAATTATTTGTCGGTCTCCTTAGGATGACAGTCTCCTTCAGCTGCAGGGATAATTTTCTACTGCTTAAGCGGTTTTCTATGGTAAATCTGAACCCTTTTGTGAGGAGATGCCATTCAGTGTAGCATGTTTCTCAACCAAAGCATCATAAACTGTCCTCCTAAGAGAGAGAAGGATGTAAAGGATTAGGAAAATAAGGGAGCTGGGGCTGCTGGGACTGCTTTGCTGCCTTTTCTGTAGGTGCATGAAACATTTCGCCATGTTTGGCAGCAGATGTGCATGATTTGTGTGTGAGTGTGTGTGTGTGTTAACTCAGAGAATGAAAGACCCAACCGTGCCTCTTATGTGTGGACTCGATCCTCACCTCTCCGAGGGGATCGTGTGTCAGTTTTGGCATAGCACAGATGCAGTGGAACTTGGCCGCTAAGACAGCCCCTTCCAAGCATTTTTATATAGGAAGAGGGGTGTGCTGGCCAATTTCAGAATTCTAGCACTGCTTTTAACTGTGAATTTCCAGAGTGCTTTCTGTCCACTTGTCAGTTATGAGTTTGGTTAAATGTCCATGATGAATTAGCTGCACTTCTCAGGACTGTGTGGATATTAGAGGTGTATAGGCTGACTTGAAAAAACTCGAAGCTGCAGATGAGCTTTTTAACACATAGCTCAGCATTTGGTACTCCCTGCAAATTTCTTCTACAAAATGGTGAAGAGTAAGACAGGTGAGACCAAATATTTATCTCCCTTTTGGCAGGAAGGTGCTTTTAGTCAATGTTGTCTTTTCTTTGTCTTCCCATTCTTACTCCCATGCTTCTTGTACTGTGACTGATATGAAGAAAAAGGAAAACATGGAAAAAATGTTTTCATTATAGTTTGGAGAGTTTTCAGTTGGCATTTTTTCCAAAGCTTTGTTTTTTGAATTTTTGGCAGTGTTTAAGTTTTGGTGTTTTTATAATAATAATTGGAAAATTTTGTAGATTGAGTCTCATACTCAGAAACAAAAAATCAAAAGGTGACAACTGAATCTTCCAAGTTTTTAAAAACCTGGTTAACAAATGTGTGTGTGATTGACATTGATCTGAAGGGCAATTAGGAGATCTGTACGAATACCAGTTAAATTTTGAATGGTCAAGACCCTAAATTATGAGCACTGCCACAGCTGCTTGTCTGTGAAGCTGAAGGCTGAGTGCCCTTTAAGTATTTAACTTGAGTTATTTCATTGCATTAATCCTTTTTCAGACATAATTAAACAGGTGATGAAAAGCAAATTGTAAATAACATAGTTGCCTCTTGTGTTGGAAAGAATAACACTCAATTGTGTTCATTCACATAAGTAGTGGGAAACTGATTCATGTATTTCCTATTCTTGAATACCTTCATATATCAGTTGTGGTTCATCAATAAAATAATGGAAATGACAGTGTGCTTTTAAAATCCTAAATAGCAAGATATGCTTTGAAAGAATGAGGCCAACTCATAAAATTAAAAGGATAACATAATAAATAAAATTCCAGAAACCTGAGCATGTCTGCTACAACTTTGCCCTCCTTCTGACTGTGGTGTTGATGTTGGCAGGCAGTAGGCTGTGATCGACAACTTGGGAGCAATGCCAAGGAAGACAACTGTGGAATCTGTGCAGGAGATGGTTCAACATGCAGGCTTGTGAGGGGACAAACTAAGGCACATGTCTCACCAGAAAAAAGTAGGTTGCAAATTGATCCTGTGATAATCTATCCTTGACTATGTTTTCTGCTTGCATATCAACGTAAGAATTGCAGAGTATTGACCTTTTCACTGTATACTTGTTTGCAGTTTTCCAAAGCTACTTATTCTAAAGTCTGTGCTAGATTAGTCTATTGAAATTCCATGAGGGATACCACACATTAAGGTATAGCTAGGAAAGAATTTGAGATATGCATTTTTTTAAATAAATCTACTCAATTCATTCTATCAGGAATAACCATCAAGATGCTCATCTTATTTTAGAGGGTATCCTCATGTTGCAATATATGTGATGCTGCAGCAATGTTTTTAAATGATGGAAACATCGTATAGATGGGTTTATGGAAATAGTGGCCTGTGATTGAATGTGCCTGGTTTTCAACTTAACTTTCCTTTTATTTTTTTTATTATTTTTTTTTTAAGTGTCTACAGGCATTTGAACTTTAGAGGCAAATTAACTACTTGTAGGGTACAAGAAGTACAAGGTGAGAAGGAATAATACTTCCTTCTCTTTTTGTGTGTTTGAGTCAAATTTTGCCATTCTTTCTTATAAGAATTAACATCTTGGGAGTAACTCTGTAGGTCTCAGGAGTATTAGAAAAATGAGAGGAGGTGTATTAGAAACAGACTCTTTGCTGGAGTCTTAAATGTCTGGTTATTTTGATATCCAGGCAAGGCATGTCACATAGAGGCTCACCTCTGACACTTGTGCTTCACATCCTCACAGATGATGCTCCCTGTAATCTCACAGCATATGTCCCATGTTTATCATGTGAGATAGTTACCTCACATCTGTTTTTTTCTGTTTCTGAAATCACAATGTAAATTTGTCACATGTATATTTGTTACATGGAAATGGAACCTTTGGGGTTTGTTACCTTCCTGCTG
>NW_009952711.1:9603909-9607437 GCF_000747805.2 Chaetura pelagica
CTGCTGAGCTATGAGATGCAAGGGTGATGATCTGGTGCTCTTAGACTACAGTCAATGTTCAAAGTTCAAATGCAAGCAGGTATATTTTTAAATGGATGAAGCACCTGCCTTTGACAGCTGCATGTATGTCAGCGGTATTGTAGCTAAGTCTGCGAAGATTTCACTTGTGCCCTAATTTTGAACAAGCTGTTGTATATAGAATCATACTTAATACTTAATGATGTACATGTAAATATGTTCATGTTTTTTAAATACCACTGCTTGCATATGCTGCACTGTGGATCCAGCCTGCAGAGCCATGAATGTTACCTTAATGCTTGCTACTTTGCAGGGTGATTACTTGCATTGATCTACAATGTTTCATCTTGGGTTATCTTACACTGCACAGGTGTATGATAGATGTATGATTTCTATACTGTAATACATATGTATACCAAAGTAACATAAACTAAGCAGTAGATATTTTTTGCAGCATCTTTTAAAGTCCCAGAACAATTTTGCACAAGTCAAAGGGTCTTTTTTTTATGTACCAGGTGGGCTGTCAGTGTCAGCCTTTGCTAGAGGATGGGAGAAGGTAGTTCAGTAATTTATAAAGTTTTTCCCAGAAACACTGAACAAATATCTTAAATGTTTATAATGACATGAAAAAGAGTTTTCACAGAGGGCCAATTTTAATTCACTTTGTCATGTCAGATACTCAGAGCTGGTCAGCACAAAGCAAGAACTTGTGAAGCAGGAAGGATTGGATAATACTTTTTAGTATTACAAAGTTGTATTTGTTTTGGATGTCTGTATACAGATATAGATAGATATATAGTGATATATGCACAAAATACCTCTTCCCCCTTCTGATGTGGAGTTTAGCTAAAACAGAAAGGAACTGCATTGTCTATTCTAGTTTTACAGCACCAAAGATTCTCCTGGAGAAGGATGATTTCTGGGGACGCCCTAGGTAGTTCTAAGGCAACCCAACCTACATTTGTTGGATTGGCAAATCTGGTAGGATAGTTTGTGATAAGTGAAAGAAGAAGGTTTACATTTAAGTGCTGCTTAGCATGCAAGTACAGACAAAGTGGTGAATGGGATCTGGTTTAGAAACAGAAAATATTAGTTTTCTTTGTGGTATTCTGGCACAGGTTGAGCTGACTACAGCTGATACCACTTGGTGGAAGGTCTCCCATTGCCTTGACCAGATTATGAAGAATACAAGTGGTTTCTCTGTCATAATTCAGTGGCTCTTGAAGAGTTCTTTAAAGATGGAAGGCAGACTATGTGGGGGAAAGATGTCAGTTATGTCAAGTTTTGGTTTTATCTTGCATTGCAGTAGGCTAGATCAAATGAATGAATTACCCTTCCCATAAGCAAAACATGCTATTACAAGCTAGTAAAATCAGAACTTTTGATTATTTTCTTGCTGTTGTGATAGTGCCAAAATCTTTTTTGGGCTAAGTTGTTCAACACTATATAAGCAGTTCCATGGAATCATCCTCTGAACAAAACGTGGAAATAAAGACATGCTTTCTTTGTGCTAATGCATCAGGGCAGGGAGATACAGTATCTTCCAAATAGTAATTTGGAAGCTTTCAGAACTACTATTGAGAAATAAAATCTTGACACATGACAGACATGTATTTGAGAGGAGCTTATAAGGTTGTGAGCAGGATCTAAATTTTACTCTGTAATGAGAAAAATTAAAGAATTGGAAGGAAATCAAGAGCCAAAGATTTTATTAGGAAAAAAGGAGACGTAAAGGAAAATAAAAGTGCCTAGTTATCTTGGTCCTTATTTAAAAACAAAAAGAAATATAGGCATTGATAGCAAATGATTTCTCATAAAGGATTTGCTTTGGTTTATTATCTTTTTTATATTTTTTTACATAAAATGAATGCCTGCCTTTGATCTGAAAGCTAAAAAGCACTGAAAGAAAGCTTACTGTTTTGCAAAGATGAACTGTCATTTCAAAAGTTCTTTATTTTTTCCACTAGCACTTAATTGCCTTTGAAAGACAAAGTAAGTTAGACTTCTGTTGGCAAGCCAGATTCTTACATTCTGGTAAAATGATTAAAGGTTTAACTAATGATATTCAAACAAAAACTCTAATAGGTTGTAAAATGTACCAACCCTTTGGGAAAGGAGATATCACAGGCCTGATGTTTCTAATACTACATGCATGGAACTCCCATTAACTTCACTGCACTTTGCGCACATGGAAAAACTGTAGGATTGGGCCCTGATGTCTGCACAATTATTGGCAAGAAACAGTAGGAAAGTGTTCTGGTTCTGATACCAAGGAAGAAGAAAAGATGGTTCTGAAATTAACAGGGAGTGCCATTGAAGGCACACAGACATCTGGTCTTATTTAATTCTCAAACTGTTTGATATTTGCAAGTTTTACCTTTCTTAAATTTTTGGTAACAGTTCCATACAAACTGTTTCAATATCAATAGTTTTGTAACTTTGTATTTATTCTCACCATGTGATTTATTTCCTGTGGCAATTGTCATATGGCACTGGTCACTTACTGTCACATGTTTGTATGTGACAAAACCCACTTAACCAAAAACCTATTTTCACTTTGGTCATTTACCTAAGCAGAGGCCTTCTGCAAGGCTTTCAGGTCAGGATCGTCAGCTGGCTCAGTTTTGTGACAACTTGCTACCTCACATATTTTCCCCTTTTGGAAATCAATATACATGGAGCTAGTAACCCCCATTGTCAAGATTGCCTGATTTTTCCAATTTCTCCAAATGATTTTTAGCCAAAATTCAACAGTTGAGTCAGAAATTTCCATGCCAGGTGCTGAATTGTTTTGGAGAAAATTCATCCAAAACAACTCAGCGTATTCCAAGGATACAGCAGAGAAAAACATGTTGTTTCCCACTGTCAAAACATTCCTGAAACCTTTTCTTTAATATGTCTTAACATCCCCCCATTGTTGGACTTGATCATGGATCAGGGATTTGAAATTTGGCAGGCAATGGTCTTCTGGACATGGACAAGTCTTTTGCAATATCTGTGAAGATCAACACGTATTTTACTACAACCTTTCAAAACCTTTCCCTTCAGGCTGTGTAGAAGATTTTAGGATTTCAACAGCTGACATTTCTGAAAACTCATCCTTTTAAGGGTGTTCTAGCTTGGTACGTGTCCTAACTGCAAACAGTTCATATGTGTACAATCTCCTCAGAACAAATTAACTTGTTGCTCTTCCAGAGCTAAGCTATTAAAAAGTGTCCTGGAGGTTGCTCTTGTTTTCTGCTTTGCCGCAGGATAGAATGGGTACTTTGGGATAAACTCCATGGTGCCTCCTGCCTCACATTCAGGCATTACAGAAGAGATTTTGTGGAGAGCGTCTGACTATAATGAGCTTCAGACTTATGACTGGGGGTGATAACATCACATGAGGACAGGGAAAGGTGAGATTAGCTGAAGAAAAATATTTTATGTTAGTTCAAGAGAGTGAAGGAAAGACAGATATGGGAAGGTGGGCAGAGGGCCTAGGACTGGCCTTACAGATGCATTGGGTCA
>NW_009952711.1:9607548-9630618 GCF_000747805.2 Chaetura pelagica
AAGAGCGGAAGACTGAGATTAAATAAGGAATCTGGAGTGGGAAATGGAGTCAGAAACACTTGGAGAGGACGAGGAAAAATCAACTGTATGTAGAGCCAGGAGAGGGAACTGGGACTGATTTGGAAGGAAAACTGTGTGTGGGGAAGGATAGAATGCCAATATGTGAGCATTTCTGATTGTATAAGGAATATGTTTTTTTAAGCAGATTTCATCAGGGTCCTAATGTACTGCTCATCAGTTCACATCATGGAGTGGTCTTGGAGAGCATAAGCTGGATTTTTTTTTGGATGAAGCTAAACTGGACAATGTGTCCTGGAAAAGGACTTAATGTTCTGCAACAGCTCGTACACAGTTCGTGGGATCAGACTAGGGTTAGTACAAAGTGAAGCACCTGCAGTGTGTACAGTGTGGATGCTGGGTCTTCAGCACCAACTATATCAGTCTACAGATCCCTCTAGTTTGGTCAGTTTACTGGGGGCTGCTATAGATGCATGCACATTTTAGAAGAGTTGGTCCAGAAGGAGAAAGAAGCAATAATATAACTAAAATAAGTTGAGACCACACTATTTCTCTGAAAATCAGGTTACCACACCTTAGAAATGCTTACTCAACAATGCACAATGCAAAGAAGTGGCACTCTCAGATGAAGAGGCAGCCTTGAGTCGTAAGACCAGTGGACAAGAGGGATGGAAGTACAGAGGAGTGGGAGAGGGTGAGACTGGAAAGAGAAGAATTTAAGGACTAAAAGGTTGTGCCCATAACGACCTTGTAATTTGCCTTTTAAGGCCAGGATATATAACGGCTGCTTTCAGTAGCACATACCTATCTAGCTCAGGTGTCTCTTTAAGAGTATGTGTTTGGCTTTGCACAGGTTCTCATCATGAGTCAGGTCAGCACATACTCCAGCACTAGTGTCTTCTGAAATGTTGCCTAATGTTAGAGTGGGTGATGGAAGCTGCTGCACTAAGACTCCAAACATTTTGAGCTTTTTAGTTCCCTTGTCTTGATCCTGTCCCTGAACTAATGTTCTTTGTCTTTTGAGAACACAAAGGCCTTCAATCAGAACTGGAGGACCAGCAGATAAGTGCTGAGCAAATACATGGAAAGAAATAGATTTTATAGGCCTGAAATAAACTCTCTGCCCTGCTGTAAGAGGAGAGAGGGAAAAATCCCAACTGGCCTATATGTGAACAATAAATGGGTCCACCATGGCCCACGTGGAAAAATAAATAAAACCTGCTGAATTGGATTGAGCTCAGGAATGTGGCTTCTTTATTTTGATCCTGGAGATTAGCTCCCAATCTTACCATAGCAGGGAGTCTGATCTTGCTCTCATTGAAATCCAAAGTCTAAATCCACATTTAACACCATAGAAACAGGATCAAGCCTTGCCATCTAAGGTAAAAGCAGCCTGGGAGGTTAATCAGCAAGTGTTGTGTGTAGTGTGTGTACACGTTTGCTGCGAGAGTTCCAGGGGAAGAGCAGAAAGCCCATTTCAAGTAGGTGCTGCAGAAAAATGACCCACATGCCCTCAAGAACCCCTACAGTGGGAAGCAGCATTAGAATAGAGAGAAAGTATCTCACCTTTTTTGTGATTTAGAGCTTATTTGTTTTCAGCTTTAGACAAAGGTCAGCAATTTACTTTTCAAGATACAGACTTTACAGACTTGGACAATTGTAGCTACTGTTTTGTTGGAAGTTAAAACTGTCTTCAGAAGAAGGTGGAGTTTCTTAGGTCAGCTCTGTCCCATTTTCTTCCAATTCCCCTTCTCAGTTCAGAATTCCAAACAATCTTCCTACAGTTTACTTCATCTCCTGAAAGACTGCCCTAAGTCATCATTATCTCAGTCAGGTTACAAGAATCTCCTGCTGTCAGACTTCTTCACAGATCTGTGAGGCTGCAGAGGTTGCACATTGCTGTGGTGGTGAACTTCTAATGCAAATAAAATACTTTCTGGTAATCTCTCTGCTGCAGAGGAACACCAAATTTAGCACCCCCATGAGACTTTTGGACCATATCAGAGACTGCTTCGGTGAGGGTGGAATGTCTGTAGTACTGCTAAAGGAATGTGAAGCATCCTGAAAAGGGATCAACAAGGCCTGCTGAGGGGAGGGGAACCTTCTGTAAGAAGGTGGAGGAAGCACAGCAGAACTACCCTGGTTGTTCTCAAGAGGAGCAGTCCTGCACATCTCTACACATCTGCAGATCTGCACCTTGTCCTTTCAGCACTGAGTGCCCTTGGTTCCACTTCAAAACAGCAGTTGCATATGTTCAGAACTGGTCATAATCAGACTCTTATTTGAGGTTTTGTGCTGGAACTGCTGGTAGGTTGTCAAGATGGGATACAATTCCTGACCAAGTAGGGACAGATGGGCCCCTCAAACCTGCTTTCTCTCAAGTACTGTGGAGCACATATGAATTCAGTAGTTATTTCCTTACTTTAAAGATATACACATCCACTACCTTCTGGCTATCTTTAGCAATTTGCCTGATGAAAAACCAAGATGCAAAAAGATATTAAGTGGTTCAGTAGTTAATGTTTTTTCCAGGGCTCCTT
The DNA here is from genome assembly GCF_000747805.2 of Chaetura pelagica. NCBI lineage: Eukaryota > Metazoa > Chordata > Aves > Apodiformes > Apodidae > Chaetura > Chaetura pelagica. The sequence goes on from NW_009952711.1 coordinate 9,610,107, forward strand.
AGCTGTATTATTGTTCTTACTGTAGTATTTTGCACTCTGGTGGAATACCTAAGTATGAAATTAATAAAGATCATATTTTATTACATCCAAAATATATTGTTATATTTAAATGACCTTCCTAGAAATTGAAGATATAAAAGCTGTAATACAAGAAGGTGTTTATTTCAGAAAAAATAATTGCAGCATTTGCTTGAAGTATCCTGAACATTTGGCAGGATTTCATACTTATGCTAAGGAGATGTAAACCAGAAGCTGATAATTTAGCATCTACTATAAAAGGGTCCAGTTTAAAGTGGAAAGAAACATTCTTCAACCATTTTTTAGTTAAAACTAAACTAAAATATCCTTCCTCTAAATATTGTATGAGGAATTCTGGAGCAAATGTATCACTGACCTTCAACTCACATTGTTTTTTGAATTGGCAAAGTTTCTTCTACACCCTGTATATGTGTGAATGCCATCACTGAACAGAGCCCCCACTCTGTGGGGTGTACCTGCAGTGGGCTCTGTTTGCAGGTCCTGCCACAAAGACTTCCAGCTGGGCTGTGGGGGAAATGGGAGACAGCACATTGGTACTTTGTTGCTTGGACGCTTCCTTTGTCCTTTTGTGGATAACCTGTTCTGAGAGCAGTGCTCTTGTTGGCGTGAAAGACTCTGGTCTATGGACTTGACTGTTAACTCAGTCTGCTTGGGCAAATCACAGATTTCCTACATTTGAAATGGAAAGTACTAAATTTCTGCCTTTGTAAAATGCACTGAAGTAAGTGTGTTGTACATTTATATGTGAAGAGGCCATTCAGGCTGCCAAAAGCTGTTTTCTATTGACATGTCCTATTCAGGGCTGGTTTGGTTTATAGTTAATTTTAAGGCTCTTACTGGAAGGAATGATCTTATGTGGTAAGTTAGATGCAGACACTCTGTTATAGCACATACATTATAGCTAATATATATTTGCTCTTAACTGGTCTGTAATTGGTTAAGGGTTAGTGTTAAGTAGATGATTTATTTCCTGTAAGTCCTGCCACTTATTAAAGTTGTGACCTGCAGCAGGAAATGAGGTGTGGGCAAAGTGAGACTGAACAGCTGCAGGTTTTTGTAAGGGGGAAGTACTACTTAGCAGATTCCTTATGTCAATTCAGTGATTAGGAAATAAAACTAGGACAACTGAGTGTAAATATGTTCCTAATACACTACTGACATTTCAGTTGTTTTTGTTAATAGCAAATAATTTTCCTGTAGTAAGAAAGATTTACAAGTCTATTTGTAGGTCTTGAGAGTTGCATAGCAGACAGACTCAGTATAATGTACTTAATAAAATAACATATGAATATTTTTAATAGAAAAATTGTGAAACCTGTTAAATATTTTCTTAGACACTTTTGACAGTTTTCAGTCTAGTTATGTGATGTGCAAATTCCCTGATGCAAGATAATTTCTAAAACAGTTCTTTAATTTTCCTAGGGGAAGAAACAGTGATTGCTGTTCCACATGGGAGTCGCAGTGTGAGAATTACCCTAAAAGGACCAGCACACCTTGGTATGACTGAGCTGTTTAATGTATTTATTCATACACAGAAGATAAAAACAGAACCTTATATCTGAACTCATCCAAATGTTAGGAATATGGGTAAGATCATGACCTTGATTCTTCTTCCCATCTTTAATATCCAGCTTGGAGATAGTCCTACAAAACACTGGAAGTCCACTTAGTAAAAGGAAATAGTATATATACTGGTGGTTTCTAAATTTATTTAAACAAAGTAATTCTTGTTTAAGATGTCTAAAACATACTACACTCTTAAACTACATGCAAACAGTTACATCAAAATTACTTTCAAAGGTGTGTGTGGGGGATCAATAGCACCAGATTTCTACAGAAAATTCCTAGATAGCATAAATAGTCCAGATGAAGTCACACTTGATCAGTGAGCAGTGTTCAAGGAAAAGTAATCAAGGTAAAAAATGAGGTAGGGTAAACAAAATAAAAGAAGCTACTCAAGTCTGTGCCTTTGTAATACTTCTGGTCGCTAGATACCAGCTATGAGAAACAGTTTGCTATTCAATTAGATGCTATTTCCTAATATTTTCTATAAGGCTGATGGCAGTATCTATGGTCATTTCTTTAACCATAGCCTACTTTACATAAAGAACTAATTTCAATAAGGAGGACTGCCATACCAAGCAATGAAACAAACCATTCATTTAACATTTTTTATTAGTGAAAGTGGAAGACTTAGTTTGAATAAAAAATAAGAGAAACTTCTGCTCTGAGATATATAAATATCAAATAGAAATTAATTTTATTTGAAAATTCCTCATCTCTTCGTTTGCTTTGAAGAATATACTGTCATTTTCTGTCAAAGAAAAAAATTAATAAGATTTTCACTTTCGAGCAGCTCCATAGTGACAATAATTTCTAGATATAACACTGACATCAACAATGTACAAAGCTGAACTTAACTTGAAATCCATAATATTAATGTAAAACTGTTGCAAGGGATGTATGAAGGTGTGAATCTGCTCAGTTCAGGTCAGGAGTCTTGGTCTTAAGTGGTTCTGCAGAAAGAAGTTGTTGTTTCAGCTTTGGATGAGGAAAAAGTACTAGGTTCAGTGGCTCCTGGGGGATTTCTGGAAAGCTCCTGAGGAATGCAGCAGTAACTCGGTAACTAAGTACAGAGTGCTTCTGGCTTCCTGGCCTGGGTGGTTCTGTAACGAAGCTGTGGCTTGGCATTACCTTTGCTAGTTAGTTCTCTAGCTGGACAAGAATTGTGAAATGTTCCTTTAACCACTTCCTCCGGCACATCTGTTTGCAAATCTGTGAGGATTTAGACATTTGTTACCTAAAATTAAAATGACAGAGGAGAAAAACAAGTAAGAGCTGTTATGGGGAAGGAGGTGGAAATTGCTTCTGGCTTTATAGCCAGATCTTCAAGAACCAGTATTCTAGGGGATGCATTTTGGGACAATTTGCTTGTCAGTTTTTCTGACTGTGTGTATGTTTGTGGTTATTTGTCACTTTAACAGAAAATATAAAGTGATGTTTGGTCTGCAACACTTCTGTGTGGGTATGCTGGTATAATTAAAAGAGGAATTGGAAAAACAATCTCCTATAATTACAGGCTCCATTTGTAAGAGATTTTCTTTCTGGCTTGTGGGGAGCTGAATTTAACAGGTCGAGCAGGGAGTATTTCTTGTGGAATTTTATACTGCCTCCTGTTGCCAGTGTGTATTTGCTCTTCAAGTAAAGTCAGCAGTAGTAGCGAATGCTTGAAAAGCACTATGGAGTGTCTGGCACTTCTCCCTTTATCTGTGTTCTTTTTGTGCTCCATCCTGGGCTTCGTGATCTGCTCTTGTTCCAGAGAAACACAGCTGCTGGATTACTCAAAAATGGGAATGTGGTTGGACATGTAGGCGTAACAGATTTGAAACAAATATATGTTCTGAAGGCTGTTTTACAATCAGCAGCTTAATGTTGTAGGAAGACTGCATTTCTTTGTAGCTGGTAAGAAGGAGCATTTTGTTTGTGTGTTTAAAACAGGCAGCAGATTCATCAGAGAGCTAAGGTGTTACTTTGGGCTTTTTCAGCAGTAGGTCCCTGTGGTAATTCTATCTGCTTGTGTTCTGTGAATGATTTGGTGGAAAACAACCAAAGGACAAAGATGGTTATGAATAAAATGCTTCATTGCATTGGTTTTGTTTTTGATTTGGACTATGTTATGGGTTTTCTAGCAGTTGTTTTAAGAACATTAGAATCAAAAGAAAGGCTGAAAGTTCCCTGAAATTAATCCTCCAGCAGAAGAAACAGGAAAACCAGAAGCTAATATTTTTACAAGTGGCTAATGCTAGATAACTGAGTTCATGAACTTAGGGAGGTTGAACCTCGCTAAAAAGAACTGAAACTCCCCCTTTTTGTCAATTTCTTCTCTCTTGCAGTGATTTGCATCACTTGGCAGGTGTTTAGCTGTACATCCAGCCACTGCTTTGTCTTTGGGCAGATGCTAAGAGGAAGACAAAGTGGCTTGCATTTTGAAAAGAACACATGTTTTGTTTTAGGTGCCTGCTATCTACAAATGAATCTCATGGAAAAGAAAGAGCTTTTGGGTAGCAACATGATTTGTGCCTTCTTGCATGGAGGCAGGAGGTATTTCTCTGGGTTTTCCTCCATGCATCTCTTTTCATAGCAAGTTATCTGCAGTGAGTTCTGCATGCCATGCTGCCCTATTCCTGCCTGCCAGTAGGAGTGAGGGAGGCCTTTGCAGTGGATCTTCTTCCCACAGCTGGACAGGGCATTTCCATGGGAAAAACGTTCTTTGTATCAAGGTAAGGGAAGTAACATAAAGACAGACAGTTTTAGGTCTTTGGTACCAGTGATCATCATGTTAGGCACAGAAACAGGTGAGCTCTCAAGGGAATTTCCTGTCCTTATGACTCTGTACATCTGGAGTACTAAAGACTCCTCAAGGAAAAGTTTCCCTAGCTCAGGATGCGAAAGCTTACTCCTGAAGTCAAACTTCCCATCTCTCCAGGATTACAGGACCCTGCAGAATAAATAAATACTTGGTGAATTATTTTCTAAACCTCGCCAGCTGGTGAAGCCTTTGTTTTCAGTTACTGCTCTGAAATCAATAAAGTAGTTCTTTTGAGAGAAACTGCTCCCTCATAAGAATGACTATGTTACATATGTGTTACACACACTACATCCTTGGTTTCACTCTGGTTTAGAAGGCTGTGCTGACAACCACTAGATACTACTGAGCAGGAGTATATTGCATCAGATGTTACCGTTGTGCTGTCAAACAACTCTTTCTCTCTCTGAGTGACACACTTCTGAGAAAACCTGAGCAGCTGTTCTAGGCTTCTCTGACGACCTCCAGAGACACAAGTCATCACTTTGTAGCTGGACCTTGCAAACAAACACATGCTTTGGATTCAAACCTAGTGTAGCTCTAACACAAATGTTTGTCAGCTCTCAGTGAGTCACTATGTTCTTGATTGCTTAACAATATTATCTGTTTGTCCTTAGAAAAACATTAAGAAATATTTTTTTAATTAAGACATTAGCATAAAGACTGTAAAGTAATGCAGCTTATGTCACCAAATTGACATCTTTAACATCTTTTTGCAAAAGTCAGATGTCTTATTTTGCAATCTTAAATGCTAGTTTCAAAGGGTCTTGTACTCCTGAGGATCCTACCGGCTTTATGTGGAGTTAGAAGTACTTGAGATTTGCTGATTTAACTCCTATTCAACAAAAAGACAGAATAGAAGGCATCATGCATTAAGATTTACTGGTGAACAGTATACGTTTGGTGTCAAGGCTTGCAGAAGGCTAATCCAAGAGTGCCGAGTTCTGGATATTTAAAGTATTATTTTGTAATACAATCCAGAAAGAAAACTTCCATAAAAGTGACAAACAAAAATACACAGTAATTGCCTAAATACTGCTTGTTCTGTGATTTGTTCATATCTATTTGCTCCTAATTGAAATGTGTTGGGAAATAGGGGACTCTGATTCCCAGATATATATATATATTTTTATCTTTGACAATGTACATTTGATTCACTACCAGCTTCCTGCCCTGTGATTGACATAAAATAATTTCCTAAGAACATATCCTTCCTTAAACTTCCTTCCAGCCACGTGTGTGATCTCTATTGTACCTATGAGCGTAGTGGAACCTAATGCTTGGAAACTAGGGATTATGTTGGTACCTTTTCAAGGAAGCCCATTTCTTCTAGAATCTCTCCACGTTGTTTGTTGGGGGTGCTCCAGAATACATTTGTATTTTAAAAGAGCTAAAGAAACAAAACAGTAATAGTGGATTGCAGTGTTCAGAGCATGTTCTCAGTGAAGGTAAGAACACGTGCTCTTAACCTAAGTTATCTGGCTTGCATTAGGTAATTGTTTAAAGTACCAAAAAAGGCAAGGTAGTTGGAGAAAGAGGGTGTTTGTATGTTGTCCAAAACTTCCTTTTATCTAGTCTTGAGCTCATCTGAGATTCATGCCCTTCTCATGCAGTGCTCTGATAGATTGTAACCAGGGCAGTGTATTTCAATTCATGCCTCTTCCTGTGCCTCTACACTGTGTTGTGCAGAGCCCAACATTTTACCTTAATTATGAATATCCTCCTTAGCTTTTGTCCACTTACAGTTCAGTCAATTTGCTAGTAGTGACTCAATCCTAAAATGCTTTATCTGTCTTCTGGGGGTCACGGGCTGTTAGTCCAATCTGTTTTCAAGGAGTGCAGCACAGCTCAAAACAGGTTTTCATCATAATCTGTTCTGAGAAAGGGACATCCCTCCAGCAGGACTGCACCTCCTGCCTGTGCTTTGTGCTCAGGTGGGAAATATTTGGAGTTGAGTTAATGACCTCTGGAATGGGTAGAGTGATACATGTATTGAGGTGAGTATTTGGCAAGTTTGACACCCTTCAGGCTTCTCCGGAGAAATTTTGAGGCTTCTGAGTTGCATAGACGTACGGGCTAATTTTCTGTATATTGACTTGATCCTGAATCTATTGCTTTATAAGTATATGGAACACTTGGTGTAGGAAAAAAGTCTCCAAAGTGCTTCTGGTATGAGAGAATAGTGCGTTCAGGCAGATATTCCTGTGCTGACATGCCATGCAATTATGTATCAACCCATAATCTGAAGCAGCTAACGTTCTCACAGATACTCTGTGTGGGTTTTAATGCACGTATATGGCTGTTACTTGCAAGGCAAAGATGTAAACATTACTTTCTCACTTCCTTGAAAATAAAAAATACTATGTTTAAGTTTACTAATGACATGTTGTTTCTTTAGTAATACAGTCAAAGACACTACAAGGAGACAAGGGAGAGCACAGCTTCAATGCTCCTGGAACATTTGTCATAGAAAACACAACTGTTGAATTTCAGAAGAACACAGACAGGGAAGTCATAAAGATCCAGGGTCCTCTTGGAGCAGATTTCATTATCAAGGTGGGATGCGTGTGTGTACAAATCTACAAAGAGATTGCAAGTATGTGCAACAGAGTAGGTGCTGTCTGTAAAGTTGTAGCATTACAATAAGATCTTCTAGCTAGCAAATAAAGAATCTTAATTACAGTCCAGAAACAATTTATACTCAGTATATCCAAGCAAATTAATATGTTACAAGGTTAATGTCTTGGCTGTGGTGAAAAGTACCACAGGATCTTTAATGGTAAAAATGGCCAGAACTTTTGTTTTAAATATTACTGAAAGATTAACACTGTGATCCTGTGAGGGTGATTGTTGTTAATCCAATTGCAGACTGCCACCTACTGAACCTGAGCACTGCTGCCAGCAGCACCCTATAATCTCCCTCAGACATTCCTCATCCAGCTATTGACCATTTCTAATCCTGCTCAGTTTCTCTCCTCCCCAGACCACATACCGATGGCTTGTGTCATACATGTAGATATTTATATGTAGAAACAGGTCAATATTTGACTGCCAAATGAAGTCAGTCACACAGTTTTCCAAATGTCAGGTGCTTCAGTGCATTCACACCATGTGGCCTTATCTGTCATCTTGTAGGAATAAATGTTCCATATTTATTTCACACGTGGAGGTAGATTTACCTGAATATGAACCAGGGTGCTTAGATAAGTTATGGACTTCCCTCTCCAGCAAATTTTAAAAATTTTGATAACAAAGAGAGAAGACAGAAGAATACAGTTTGGATCTTTGCAAATCAAGGATGGATAACTGAATAGTCACATAAGTACCTTGAATAATTTGAAAAACAAAGTAACATACAAGTGTGTGTCTATCTGAAACAAAATTGAATTATTACTCTAGACTTTCTAGAGGGTTTATGCCTGATATTGCTCTCTGCACTGCTATTATATGTGAATTATGTTTTGAAATTACATGAACAGTGGAGTACAGTATACACAAGTGTTGTAATGGAAATTTCTTCAGACCAGGTACTCTGGATCAAAAGAGAGTGTGGTTCAGTTCTTTTTCTATCAACCCATCAGTCATCAGTGGAGACAAACAGAGTTCTTCCCCTGCACAGTGACATGTGGAGGAGGTAAGTATTGGCAATTCTTCAGGAGTGTTTACAGCTGAAGATTAAAAGCACCTGATTGAAAGCCTTCATTCTGCATTTTTATTGAATAAATGTTAGTGTTTGCACGTTGGCAGTTCTTCAGAAACGTGAATGACAGAGTAGCAAGTAAGTTGGTTAGCTAAGTGAGTATGAGCATAGGAGGTTTTTTTATACCTTATTTTACTGGAAGTCATGAAGGAATGATTGAGTAAGAACTTAGACTAAGAAATAAAGGTCTGACATTCAAAGTGGAAAATGACAATTCATAATGGATATTTTTGGAAAACAAGCAAAGAAATAAAATGAGATTTAAAAATAAAGATAAGCAAGAGATGAAGGAAGAAAGGTATTTCTGGCCACAGTAATAGATATGAGAGTTTTAGAACACTTGGTTTAGAAAATAGTTACAGAGAAAGCAGAATAACAAAGGGACATCAAAGAACAGCTACTGTCAATACTCTTAGCTGTCTGAACTTAGACACTTGTTCCTGATGGTAGTTGGAGCAGGGGGCAGTGTGCTCTAGTGTCTACCCCCAGTTTAAACACCACAGCTCCTACAGTGGTTAGATGAAGTGCAGCTGAGCTTTGCTACTGCTCGTCCACCTCACCTTAACTGAAATGCAGACTATATATGTGTATAGTAAGTAGTCCCACAGGAAACCACTGTATCTGATCAGATACCTGGCCTCATGAAGTGAAACTGAATGGCAATACATATCTTCTGATGATTCCATCACACTGCATTTAGGAATTTTTCCCTAACCTGTCTGGTAAGGGAAGCAATGTAAAGCTTCACAGTTGTTTTAGAGAACTGCATGTAAACAAGGGATAATTTAAGGGAAGTATTTACCATCTGAGTAATTGGCTTAAATCAAACCTTATTCAGACTAGTGTTATGGTTTTAAAAATTAAAGCTACATGTCAATCTCTTTGAGATTAGCCAGGGTTTTCAGTGCCCTACTTTGAAACTGCATGTCTATAATCTTGGTACCGTTGTCAACAGGCCTTGACACTCTTGGTGGCAGACCTGAGAGAGGTCAGTAACTGGAGAAGCACAGAAACTTCTTCCTTACCCCTGAAAGTAACAGCGTTAGGAATGGCATGTGACTGAGGCAGGCAGGGAAGCTGTGCTGCAGCTACTTGGCTTTAACCTGTTATCTTAAAGCAGGTTTTGTATCCAGATCGTCTGTTTGGCTTCTTTTACTGGCAGTAAAAAAAAACGTTCCTCACAACAGAGACTTGGAATCAGTGTACCACCAATCCTTGCTTGGATGCTGCTTCTACATTTAATTCTGTAATCTCCATGTGTGGGAAGGGGGAGCGTGACAGGCATCTCAGAAAGCACAGTCAAGCTCGAATAAGCAAGAATGTTTAAAAATTGTGTTGATCCTGTTTGCAAGTGGCATATCATCTGAATCTTTTCAGTACTTACAAGAACAGGAACATAGATGCTTTAAGCACTGGAACTGCTTAGTTCTTTATGGTCATCACACTCATGCATGATGGCACTTTGAATCAGCCAAGAGACGCACAAATGAAGCCATTGATGTATGATACTTAGCATTTTCAGTAGACATTGGGACTTCTGCTCTTAGTTTATTGACTCTATTTGGATTTTAATTCTTGTGGTTGCAAGCTTTTTTTTTTTTTTTTTTCCCACATACCAGAACATCCTCCTCCTCCTCTCCTTAGTTTAAATCCAAGTCAGTTCTTTTGAATGAGTCTTCTTTTTCTTAGCCAAAAAAGCAACTTAGTGGTTTATAAAACTCAGATCCCTTCTTGTAACCAGTTACTTCAAGTTTTCTTTTGTTGGCTCTTCAACTGGGAATGTTCTTGAAACTATTTCTTGGTTTTCTACAGTTTAACTTAGCAAAGTTTTTGGATCACATCTTCAGTTCCTCTGGTTTTCTGTTTTAAGTATTTATATTTTTTTTTAGCACACATGACTCTGTAATATGCCTCTCTAACATATGTGGTAACTCCTCCCTGGGGGAGGGCAGTTATAAATTGTGGAACACGTAGTAGAATCATATGACTTTGTAGGGTTGCCTCTGTGATAGGTGAGCTGCTCCAGTACATAAACTGCTGCATCACATAGAAATATGTATATATTTATCCTTATACTTCAAATATTGTTAAAATAATGTGCCAGAGTCCCATCTAGTGTTAAGACAGGTTAGCATAATTGTAATGCTGAATTGCCTTATATGAAGATTTGCTCCTGCATGTTCCTATGCAGTGTTTCCTTGTTTAAAAGCAAACCAAACAAGAGTAACTAATTAAATGGGCAGAACATTACGGGGGATGAGGATAAGGCTGATTCTATATCTCCATTACCAAAATGTAACTTTTCTTCTGCATTAGGTTATCAGCTGAATTCAGCTGAATGTGTGGATGTTCGGCTGAAGCGTGTCGTTCCTGACCACTATTGTCATTACTATCCAGAAAACAAGAAACCAAAGCCCAAGCTAAAAGAATGCAACATGGATCCCTGCCCTTCTAGGTTTGTATGACAAATAAATTTGTGTGTGAGGTAGTCTGTTATTAAGAAATAAACAATTGTAGTTATTTAATTTCAGTTCCTTTCATCTTTACCGTTACTTAGTCTTGGTGGGTTATTGCACTTATTAAAGGCTGATGTCTGGTACCACTGCCAGTAGATTTGTGGCCTTTCAGAACTGCAGAACAGGAGACTTTGCTTTATACAGAGATATTGTAAACATATTTTTTTTTTATGTTCAAGGGCTGATTCTACCTCATGCCTTTTGCTGAGTGGCACAGCACTAGTCCAAAGATTTTGTGAGGTTGTGTGAGAAGGACAGATAATTTGCCTGGTTTTGGATTTATTGATCCTGCCATTCAGGATTTCTCATTACAGTTGCTCCAATTGTCAGTCAGCATGCAAGTTTTGGACATGGTTTAACTTGGATTATTCATCTGCCTATTTGTACCGTAGAGTTGACACCTAATTAATAAAGTTTTGGGGGGTTGTTTGATTTTTTACACTATGAGTTTTTTAAAAACCCAAAGTAATTTAAAGTAAATATACTTGTGGTACAAATGCCATGTAATATTGCAAAAATTTAAAAAGCAATAGTATACATAAATTGTATTGAATTGCACTACAGTGTTTGAAACTAACTTTTGGATTGTCTGGTGAGGTTTCCTGGCTGTGCTAAAGAATCTTAAAATAACATCACAGTATCAAGTCCCAGAACCTCACATTAATATGCCAGCTGGCCAAGCTAGAGTTATAGGCAAGAAGAAAAGGAAACACTTTCAATGGATTTCATTTCCTATAGCTAAACTGTCCATTTCCTTTCATTCCTGTTGAACATAATTGTTGATAGTGACCTTGAACAGTCATAGATGTGCATTTTTTTTTCCTGGGGAGTTGATGTTTATATGGAGTGGTAAGACTTCAGTAATGTTGCAAAGCTGGAATAGGAAAATTACAGAAAGAAAGGGCATAATTATCTTTTTCCTTGGAAATTTGGCTTGTACAGACAGAAAAAGGGAAGTATTGCTGGATATAGTAATGTATTTCTTATTATTGTAAGTAAGGCTTTATGCTGTGCAGTTCATGCTTGCTCATTTAATATTTTTTTGATGGTATGAAGTGGAGAAACTACAGTGACTAGATCCTGTGCAGGAGAGGTAAGATTATAAAGGTCATTGTTTACCACAAGGGTAACGTGAGGAATGTAAGATTCCCTTGTTTCACATTGAGAACTGCTTACTTTAAGCATGATCACATAAAAGTATGTACTTGATGTACAGTCTCCAGTATGAGAAATAATGATGCAATATTTATTTTGTTGACAGTGATGGATTTAAAGAAATCATGCCCTATGATCACTTTCAGCCACTTCCTCGGTATGTATAATCAGGATAGCATATGTGTCAGTATTTGTACAATTTTCCCTACGTATATGCTATTTCAGATCATGGAACATCTTGTGATTTTTTTGCTGTGCAGGAAAGCAAGTTCATAACAATCCTGTACATATTTTTTAAGTTTGTGATTTCTTTCAATGTGTTCTGAATGAATAGCTTAACAGTAAGAGGTTATTGTGCTCTTCTTGAAAATATCAGTGTGGAAGACTTCAGAATTGTCTCCCTGAGCCTTCTCCTACTGTAGGGCTGCAAGACCATCTCTTTTAAAATGCATGTATGAATTCTTCTCTTGAAAGGCTTTTCTTTTGAGGATGTATGCAATTAATATATTCTTTTATAGAACAAGTCTCCAGAAATTCTTTTTCCTCTGAGAGGTCTCAATCTTCTGCTCTCCTTTAGGCATACACTCTATTAACATTAGGGCTGATATGTCACTTTAAAGATACTAAGTTGTCTTAATATCTGTTGTCTAAAATTAAGTCATCAGAGCAAAGTTTGTTGGCGTTTTTTCCCCCCCTTTTATTTATTTATATTTTTTTTAATTACCTGAATCAATAAGAAGAACGTAAAACTTCTCTGGAAGGCTCAGCTGATTTATAAAGAATGTTAGGACTAAAAAATACTGAGCCAGATTTTCAGTTAATGTAAAGAATTATAGCTGATGGAGTTAGGTGCATATTTATCTGAGCTGAACCTCTGCTTTATTATGTCATGACATGAGTAATGTGTATTTTTCTAAGAAGTAAAGATATGAAGTAATAAGAATGAAATCATAGACTTGCACGGCTCAGTGGAGCTACTGATTACAGCTGATATAAATGTCATAGTTTATTTCTGTAGCAATTTACACTTGTTGAGGATCTGCTGTCCAGTGATGTACTTTGGCTTTCATACATAGAATGAGATTTTTTTTTCCTCTACAGCGTTATCCTGTGAAGTTCCATAATTATATTCTGTGTCTCTCTCCTTCCATTTCTTCTGCCAATTCCTTTGCACTTCAGATCTCCTCTGGAACTCAGCACAGTTTATTTACATGAGTATTTCATCGTCTGAATCACTCGGGGCTCAGAGACCAGTTGGAAGCGAAATTTAATCCCCCTTTCTGTGCTTTACTGTGCTCAGCACGTTTACATGACACTGTGGTGAGATAGATTATGTCTGCTATAAAGATGTGGGAAGGTTCTCTTATTTCAAACACTGAAAACTACAGGCAAAGGCCCACCTTGTTTCAACACCTCAGTGTGTCCTGTCAGAAGGTATCACGGTCTTCCTGGGTGATGCTCAGGAGTAAGAACTATAAGACAGCAGACGGCCAAGCAGGGCTCAGAGTTGGTGCCAGCAGGAAAGAGAGAGAGGAATGTGGCTGTGTTCCACTGGGAGGGGCATAAAGATACACAGTGAAGATGTAAAAGCACCTTTTGTTGCTGGAATTTCTGAAAGAAAGTAGCAGCCAGAACAGCCAGTTTGTAGAACTGCATCTTGAGGTGAATCTGCTCCAGTGTGGAAGCAAATCTTGCTTCAGTGTATTTGCTAGCAGGGTATATTTGCTCTGTGCTGTTGCCTGTCTAGTAACTGCAGTGCATTTTTCTGTACCAGTTCTGCTGGGGCTTCTTCCACCTTTTATTTTTGCTTTTTCTTTTCTTACCTGTTTCTTACATGCTAACTCAAGACTGTTCTTGCAAAGCAGGAAAAAAAGCCAAAGTACTGTAGATATACTTGAGCAAAGCTGTACAGACTCCTTCACCTTGACCCACAGTCATACATCACACCTCCTGCATAACATGAGGGCCATGTGCAGGGCTGCTCTGAAGTTCTGTGGCATTTACCACCACTTTCCCATTCACACGAGGAAGTTGTGGGAAAGTCATGGTGCGCACCGCAAGATCTTGAAAGAGTTCTCCTGTGGCTGGACTTGTAAATGCCCCACTGAAATATTTTTACAGATGGAGAATTCTTTTGAAATAAATAGAAAAATTTCCCAGGATGAAGATTTTCTTTTAAAGCTTTTGGAATGCCTCCATTTATTTCAGACTTGGACTGTTGAGGATCCCTTGACAGCTGTGGGTTCTGGAAAGTATCTCCTTGACTGTTTGCCCAAGACCCCCCTTTTCCCCAGTAGCCATGGACCTCACTCCATCTTGAAAATTCTTATGGGAGTATGGGATCTGGAGTGTATTCGAAACTGATGAGATAAAGAAAAACAACTATAAAACTTCATGCTATAAACACTCGGGAGGCTAGTATTATATATAGGACAGTGAGCCTTACATATATAAATCCATGAGCTGCTAATTCATTGAACAGTTAATTGCTCTTTAGTTCCTGACTTTTTCTAAAGAAAATGAGTTAGTGCTGGTTGTTCATTTAAGTCAAAGAAAAGTGCAACTGTTGTTCTTCAAATTTTGTACCTCTGATATGATATCAATATATGAGCAAATTGCTTTATTCTGAGTGCTTTTGAATATAAACCCTATGATTAGTGTTCTATGCCTTGCTCTATGTTTCATACTCATTCTTCTGTTAAGCTTAAGCATGGTTAATATGGTTTTCTAGGTAGTTTAATGAGTTGCATAAAATAGGAAGTGTCCTTGATTTACCTGCTGTATCATAGCAAGTGGGTTGTAATTACTTGAGTTTACCTTTGATTTGTAGGTCTTTGCTTCACCTATGCTGACATAATTACTTTCTTTATGGTAGCTAAGTTGCTCTTTATGAATTGATTTTGTTGGGATATTGTAATACTTTCTGAGTCTGTTGTTCATAATGGATATATATTTTTTTTCATTATCCTTTCTGACACCCTGCAGTTCTAATAGGAATAAGGTTTAAACAAGTCAGACTTTGATGTTCTGTAGGGCTCCATCATTTCTCAGGACTTAGCTCTGAGTTGGGTGAGTGGTGGAAAGAGACCAAGAGATAGATCAAAGGTGAGGGAAAAATGCATGGGGGTCAGTGGAACCTATAAACCAATGCTATGATACAAACTTATTTTCTCTAAACTTGACTGGAACGGCACATTATTGGAGTAAGTTTTTGTTGAGAAGTGATTGCTTAAATGTGACCAACAGATACATGAAGCAGTTTGTAATCTAAAAACCTCTTTGTAATTCTCACTTCAGATGGTGCAGCAATTTCCATCTTTATTGTAGTTAGGTCTAAGATGGTAGAGAGATGTCCTATTTGAAGACATTCCCTCCTAGCAGGCTGTTTATCATCCCTCTGTTGGAAATTACTACCCCACAGCTCTGCTGGCTGATAGGGCTGTGTGAGTTTTCCTTTATCTGTGCGTTGCCCCTCTTCAGGAGAAATCAGCTAGGTTAGCTGGAGCTGTAGAAGTGGATGAGCAGCTGCCTTCTGCTTGAAGCAAGTTGGAAAGTGTGAATACAAAGTCATTCAATGGCATTTTAATGAGGGTGGAAAACTCTGGCAGAACTGCAGTGATGACCGGCCAAATGGTACCTGTCACAGTTTAATTTGTTCATAGTCCTTGTGGATGAAGCCAGTTTGAAATGAAATGGCTGGGTCTACCCAAAGCAAGTATTAGAATTCCCATAAAAATTTTCATGAGCAGATTTTTTTAAGGCTAGTCTGCATGATGGGGGCAGCAATGAACAACTGTGGGTAATAACATCCTTCTCAGTTGGCACAGCCAGATCTGTCTTTGGTCTTCTTACAATCTCAAGTACATACACTTCCAGGTCTCTGACAATGGTAGTAAAGAGCATGTGTGGCCACTTAAATTAACTGTGAAAAATTCTTTATAGAGGATTTAAACTGTTTGCAAGTAAAATAATTTCAGTAATCAAACTTTAACTTATTTAGGGTCATTGACTCAAATCTGGGAGTAAGATTTTTTATCATTTTGGGGAATATACCAAAATGTATAGTTCTATTTTTCTTCTCATTTTGCACATTAATTTAAGCCTGAAATAATGCAAGGGAGCTGTGTAATTTAATGTATAAATATTCAGTGTGTGTGAAGAATCCAGCAACCAAACTATCAATGCGTCTAAGGAATCCACTTAGGTTGGATTCAGTATTTTGCACTTTTACTAGAGGATAGTGGAATTAAAAATAGCCTTATTTTTAATATATGTGAATTCTTTTTCCAGGTGGGAACACAACCCTTGGACTGCATGTTCAGTGTCCTGTGGAGGTGGTATTCAGAGGAGAAGTTTTGTGTGCGTAGAGGAGACCATTCATGGAGAGATACTGCAAGTGGAAGAATGGAAATGCATGTATGCCCCTAAGCCCAAAGTCATTCAAACCTGCAATCTGTTTGATTGTCCTAAATGGGTGGCAATGGAATGGTCTCAAGTGAGTTGAAAAGTAATTTGGACCTTTACTCTTGTTTAGTCTAGTCTCGTGTCAGCACGTGTTTGTGAGCACAAGGCTTTTAGGAAAATATAGACCTACAAACGTAGTTCATAGTACTTACTAAAAATCTGTGCTAATTTGGTCTGATAATAAACATGTTAACATGTCTGTGTGAAGAAAAATGCATATTTATACCTGTTGAATTCCTGCTTTACACAGAGGAGAAATTAAGAGTTAGAGGTCAGACCCCTTGACAATCAGGTCATTTGTGTCTCAGTTCTTGATAAATGTAGTATCTGACTGCGTATAGTAGCTACAGGCTTGTCTGTCTATTGGCTGACATGTCTGTGGGGGTGATTTTCCAGCATTTGTGCCTTTCATTATAGTAACAAAAACATAAAGCCAACTTATCTTGGCTGTGGTTATCTGATACAGTCAGATAGCTCAGCCCTTCTACAATTCCTTAGTTCATCCAAATGACATCACTGGCATATAGCGAACTGCTCTTGCAGCACGTCTGACCCAGCTTTCACTGAAAATGACCACTCTGAGGAAGCATATTCTCAGTACACAGCCCCCTCTGTTTCAGACTGTTGCCAATCAGATAAGCTTTACAGAATCCTGAGAAATCATTTGCATTCCCAAATATGAGACATTTTTTCCAGCATCAACCTTTTATTTATGCACCTAGCAATGCATGGACAAATTCCTACGTGTCTGATACCTGATTGTGGAAAAACTTCAGTGAACACATCATCAGTACTTTTAACTTGCTTTTAACAGTATTTGTAAATATAATGGAAAAGACACAGCATGAGGGGGTTGCATTGTCTCCTGCAGTGCACAGTGACCTGTGGCCGAGGCCTGCGTTACCGAGTGGTGCTCTGCATCGATCACAGTGGGCAGCATGTTGGGGGCTGCAATCCACAACTGAAACTACACATAAAAGAGGAGTGCATCGTGCCAATACCATGTTACAAGCCAAAAGGTAACTGGAATTTTGTCTGGGTCTGTTATTGTTTCGCATTTTTGTTACGAGAATTAAAAGCCCCTGGTAACCGTTTTCAGAAATGCCAGAAGCTGGAATTTACTAGGACTTATTTCAGTCTTGGCAGAAACATGTATTTTAATTATTGGTGCTGGGGAAAGTGCCCTGCTGATATTTTTTGCTGATAATGTGGCTGGACTGTCATGAGGTGAACATGCTGAGTAAATCTATACAGCCTGGTCAAACTGGGAAAACTAGAATGAGCAAGTTCAATATGGGAAGGAGTTGTTCAATAATACTTGAAATGGGAATGATGCTCCATGTGTATCACTTGGGATCTTGTTTTTTTGCATCTCGTGAAATGTGTCAACATTCTTGGTGGGCCTCATCAGTTCATTAAGTTACAATCCAACTGGTCTGTAACAATGGTGTCAATTGACAAATATTCTCTGAAGACAAAAGTTGGTAAGGTATAAACCAGTAGGTGGGAAGGTGAGAAGAAAAAAACTAAGATGATGGCAAACTAGTGTATCTTGTCCCTTGCCCATTTCTGTCCCTCTGGGCCCAGAAAATCTTAGTGGGTGTTGCTCCTGTTCTTTCAGCTTTTATTTGAAGGGCAGTATTTCAGACCTCAGAACTCACCATAAAGATTTACATAGAAAAAGTGAAAACTATCTGGAGACAACCCTATGTTTCTCCTCAGGGGGTTTTCAGACTCTAGAATATTATTGAAGCAGAGATTTAGTCAGGGTTAAACACTGAAGTAGAAACTACCACTGAAATGTTAAGAACCACCTTCTAGGACTTTACTTAGGTTTAGAGGCACAGATCCTCAATTGGCTTAACAGAACTCTGAGAAAAAGCATTGCAGAAATGTAGGGTGTATAGACAGAAAAAGAAGTTAATGGTGTTGTTTAAGTTACTTTCCAATGTTGGGAAAGCTGACTAACTCAGGAAAAAGGAACATTTCCTGTGAAAATTTTCTACTGAAGCCAGTCTATCTGGAGAGCAATGCACATTTGCTGTGCTCTGGCTTCTTTTTCAACAATAAACTTAAGTTCTGACAATAATCTGTTACACTGATTCATAAATTACAATCTACCAGAAACTGCCTGCATTTGAGGAAGATGTAAAAGGAAGTAAAAGATTAAACAGGGATGGAAATTAGAATACTGGTGCCCTCTCAGAAAAAAAGAGGTGTCAGAAAGGAGCTCAAACACAGTGAAGGAATTTTCTAGTGAATTGTTTTATTCACTTTATTCAAAAGCATTAGATCAATAGGCAATATAATGTGTGGAGCTCTAGAGTGAATACTGCTGACATATACAAATTCCTTTGATTTTGTAGAAATTCCTTTTTTTTTTTTTTTTCCCTCTGCCAGAAAAAAGTCCTATTGAAGCAAAATTGCCATGGTTTAAACAGGCACATGAAATGGAAGAGACCACAAGAGTCTCAGAAGAACCAACGTAAGTGCATTGTCTTTCACTGTGAATAAACATTTCCAGCATATTTTGATATTTTGTAGATCATCTGGAGTGACTGTTGCTGTGCACTTTTCTTTGACAGTTGGCCCTCGTTGGGAGATGAATTGTATTATGAGGTGAATTGTATTATTTGGAATTATATGAATTGTATTATGAGGAATTGTATTATTTTCCTTCTCAACAGCTTTGCTTCTGGAGCTCCTGTTCTGGATGACGCAGCAACTCTGTCATAGTGTCCCTGTAACATTTGAACAATGCACAGGGATCTTAATTAAGCCTAAGTAAGCCCTAATTAATGCATGTGGAAGCATTTCAGCAGATGTAAATTAAATAATTTCAGTTTAAGCCCAGTCATTGCTGTTACCTCAAGAATGTAGTGGTTTTATTAAATATTAAGAGGTACTTTGTAGGGTTGCCAGGATTTCCTTGGGGGGTGAGACCAAGGCATAAAGAGAGAAAAACCTGCTGATCTCTGAGCTAAGCTGAATCTATGGGACTAAGTTGTGAAATTTTACATGTGTGTATGTGTGAAATAACATCTGGATTTTGAGAGTCCTCTTAAAAGCTGATGGGGGTAACCTTCACAACATTGAAGTCATGGGGATGAAAGCATAACTTAAACCCAGTGACACTTGTTCCTGTCCCTTTTATGTTAGGGCATCCACACAGTTGCTTATATCCCCTGTGTATTTTTCATGCATATATCTATCCAACTTATTAAATATATACTATATAACTTTCAAGAAAGTAGTAACTTTCTATAAGGTTTTCAAGAGAGATTTTGGACAGTATTTTGTTGTACTTTGCCAAATTTTGCACTCATTTGTAGTAATGTTGGTTTAAAATACTTTAGATGAGCTTACTGAAGTTACTTTGGATTCATGTTACTCTGAGAGTGGAGTGTGCCCCATAACTTCTTATTTTTCTTCCTCCATCTAGCTATTTCTGATTTTTGGCACACATGCACCAACAGGTGTGATCATGAGTAATAAAATCTTTACACCTGCACTGACTCACAGAAGAAAGCTCTTGCCAAACAGGTGTTTGCATAGTTATGGTAACTGTACTTTAAATGTTTCACTGCTCTAGCCTTTCAAGTCAAGTATTATTTCGCTGTCCAAATTGGTGGCCCTGAATTCAGGCAGGGTAGTAGCAAAGGTATAAAAATAAACTCTGATTATTGAAGGGGGTGATGCAATCAAATGTGCCTGTTGAATGTCAGCATGTCAGAATGAAGGTGTGTTAAACCATCTCTAAAGGAGGATCCAGTGTGAAGCTATAAGGAAAACAACCTCTAGCATTACAAAATCATACTGGGGCAACTGTGAACTAATGTGGCCTGTAGTTTTTTAGGATCCTTCAGCAGCAGCCTGACAGAGCAAGCAGGGAAGACTGGCAGGGACTCAGCATCCTAGTTCAGAGTATATTTAGAATATAATAGAGCTGAGCCGGAAACTTTGTAATGGGTTCCCTTGTACCTTGTCCTCACAAAGAAAGCAGTTATTCATGCCTTCCTAGACATGACTGATGTATTCCACTGCAGCCTCACAGTATGAGTGCAGCCATGTGTGTGAGTGCTCAGGGATGTCCTGTCACAGCTGTGTGGATTTCAAGTTTCCTGGATTGTTGTTTCTTCTTTACTTTCTCTGGAGACCTTGATTTTCTTCATCTTTCCTTCATGATCCTCATCTTGTCCTGAGAATCTTCCCTTCACATTTTCCAGAAATGTCTTCACCTAAGTCTGAAAGGTTTCTCTAGACACTTCCTGC
>NW_009952711.1:9630804-9640120 GCF_000747805.2 Chaetura pelagica
TCCTGCTGATGGCTCTTCTCTGCCATCCTTCTCTTTGCTGAGGTGTTGTGCCAGTCTGGGTAGTCTGGGCTCTCCTAGGACCCAGCTCTAATGCTGCAGCTGGATTCCCCATTAGTTTCTTTTTACCATCTTCTGCTCAACCTGTTCTTACTTTATTCTTCCAAGAATAAAGCTGGCATGTAAAGAGAAATGAGAAATAAGTAATCCCTGACCTAATTATTTTTCACAGATTGCCTGTTGGTCATGTAGACAGTGGTTTGCCACCAGAGCAATTCCTCAACAGAGGCTTTAAATCTCATGTCCTAGCAACTCCAGTCTTTTCCAGCTGGAGTGAGTTTTTTGGGTCAGGGTTTGAGATTTTAAAAGAAACTGTAGCAATAGGTTGCTGCTTCTCCTAGAGCAAATTATAGCAAGATTTCCTTCTGGTTTGGATCTGTTTATCTGTGTTTTCTGTAATTTACTTGTGGCACAGTGATAACTCTTAGCTCACCTCTTCCTACCAGGAGGTTTATGATTTCCTTAATGAAATGCCATCACTTTTAGTTATTCTCTTGTCATCCAAACTTAAACCACAATATGAAATCTCAGCTTCTAGTCCATCCTTTTATTACAACTGTCTTCCTATGTTTTTCTGTGATATTTTACTTGATAATGAGTAAGAGAGTAAATGCAGCTGTGTTTTAGAAGCCACAAATGATGGATATACCAGAAGTAGCCTGTGGAAGACAAATACTTCTGCTGCTGTGGTCTACCATGGCTGGTGTCCTGAATTTACACAGAGAGGGGAATGTTCAAAAGCTTCTCTCTCTCTTTTATTTTTTTATTATTAGCAAAATAAAAAATGAGTGCCCTTAAAGTGAGGCCAAGAAAAATGTAGGTCTGACCTTTTTAGTTTTGAATTGTGGAATGTGACGACAGTTGATACCAATCATTATTTTAAATGTTCTTCCCTTGAGCCTTCTTGGTTACAGTGGGGTTTGCAGAGAAGCTCCAGCAAGGTTTATGCATCTTTTTTTAAAAATCATAAGTTAAAGAAATAGACACCTCATCTGCCTTTCCCTGTCATGGCTTAGTATGAAATTAAAATGCTTTCATAATCTAATATATTTTTTCAGCAACCTGAGCTGAAAAGTAATCACTAGGTCTGTGGAGTTGGACTCACTGCATGTGAGATGCAAGGTGTCTCATAAGTTTCCTACTCATTGTATTGGAGAAATTTCCACAGAAATATCCACATCATGTATTTGGTGATAGAGGATTACACGTTTTTCACAGCTTCTTGTCTAAAAATGGGTTGGTGATTTTGCCCAACATTTTACAACCAAGGTTGATAAATCCTGGCAGTGCAACTCTGCTTAGAGCAGGCAAGGCTGATGCTTCAGGCAGGGGTAGGGTGCCAGCATTGTGGAAGTTCTGCCCCAATAAGCAGCCAACATTTTAGATGCTTCTGCAAACTTTTGTTCAGGCCCCTTGGCGCAGTAGGTTTGGACTGGAAATATCACAACAGCAGCCTTTTTTTTTTTTTTTTTTTTTTTTTTTCAAGATTTAGGCATTTCCTGTCTTAACTGAAAGCAAGAACTGCAGGCATGAGAAAAATAAAAATATTGAGAGACACTGTGTTTTCCAAGAAAGCTGGGTACGTCTGTGCTGAGTTAGGTTTTCAGTTCAGATTTTATTTGGTTAGGATGGGCTGTTCTGTCCCAGATTTATCATTCATAATTTAGGTCATTCCCTCATTTTCCAGGTCATCCTACACTGGCTTTTTCAGTGTGCCAGGTCAATGTACATTTCCATTAGTCTTAGACTGGCAATACTGCAGCATGGACAGACTCTTCATTGCATCTGCAGTGTGCACATAATTTGCATCTGTGCAAATGATTATAGGAGCTTTTAATTTCTACATTGCACTGGAAAGAATGACTGTGCAGAAAGACTGATGGTGAACAGTTGTGCCTGCTTGGATTGGCAATTTTCCATTCTTTTCCTTTTTTAATCAGAAGAGGGTCTCACCTACAAACTTAAATATTGTAGAAAATTTTCAGAGTTACCACCATCCTATCCATTCCATTGTAAGTAACAGGTGATTTACAAGGCATCATAATACAAGTGCTCTGATGCTGTTTAATCCTGATCTGAAATCACAATGAGCATTTGCCCATCAAAAGCAGAGTGAAATGGCTTTAAGGAAGTATTGTGTCGAAAGTGTTCTGACTGCCACAGAATAAAAATATAGGACTCCTGAGGTTGGTGGCATTTGCTTTGATGACCTGTCACAGGCTTTGGTTGTGCATATGTTAAATTAAAAAAAATAAAAAATAAATATATCATCTGCCTGAACTCAAAATTCAGATACAGTGCTAACCTCTGGAACTCTCTCACTGCCAGTCAGTTCCTTGCTCTAATTCTATATTAGCAGTCTCCATTAGCTTCTCTTGGAAGTACTTAAAGTGTGACCTTTTAGCATGGTCCTCCTTTGTAAAGTTGTATAATTTAGGATCTTAATAGCTAAATGCTCACATGACTAGTTAAGCCAATGCCAAGGCAGAATAAAAAGTATTTTGGGCATTATTTTCAATCTTGCACTTCACTGCAAACTGCCAGGCAGTAATACTCAACAGGAAAGCCTCAATTGTAATATAGGCTTGCTATAAGGCAAAGAAAATACCTAGAATTTTCTGAGTTTCTTTATAAATCAATTGGTTGCTGAATGAAAGGATTGCTGTGGTTCAAAATTTGCTTTCATTTCTACAGAATTTCAGAAGAATGCATCATACATTATCTGTGGAATGTCTTAATGCACTCAACTAGCAGCACACAAAACTAATTTCTGGTGATCTGCTTTCATACTTTTACCAAAAAAAGTTATTTGCTTTCAGACTGTAAAGTGTTAGGTTTGGTCAGGCCATCAATGAACTCTTTAACTACAAATGTCCATACATTTTATTTTCCCAGTTATGTACATAACTACAAGTGGATTTACACTCTTTTTTTTTTTTTTTTTTTTTTTTTTTTTTTTTTTTTTCACAGGAGGAGAAGAAAGTCATAGTTTTCTTAAGCCCTTGCACAATGACCTTGGTCCAGTAAAGCACTTAAGCACAAACTTAACTCTGAACACATTATAGTCCTATTGACTTCAAAGGACTACTAACATGCTTAAAGTTAGGCACATGCTTAAGCATTTTGTTGCCATGGCCACCTTAGGTAGTTTGCATGGCCAAGGCTGTGAAATCTGATATTTTAGGGTTAAGCTGGTTTTAATCTGCTGGTGTAAGGGAAAGACTTCCTTTGCAGCTTCTCCTACAGATGGTCTGCTAGAATTTGTTATTGAAAGCATCTGGACATTGACACCTAAAAGCTGTGGCATTGGACTCCTTGGGCTGCTGGGTAGGACCAGTAGGGCATTTACTCAGATTTTATCAGTGTAGGACAGAGCCATCCACCCTTTTGATAGACTGTTCCAAGAAAAATCAGTCTGCTCATCTACTGCAAAGGCAGTCAGACTTGTGAAGTGCTGAGCACTTGAAGTTTTCCTTCAGGTCAAGAGGAGCTGGGGCTACTGTGCCCTTTAATAGTCTGTCAATGATCACTGAGCTCTAACTAAAAATTTTCAGGCTCCATTCAAGGGATGGGCTTTGACATCATTATTAATCTTAATTATAGAGTTTTAAAGGTATTTCATCAACATCTCATGAAAGAATAACCAGTTACCTTGTAACATTCCCTGGAAATGGGAATAGTCTTTTCCACAGGAGACAGTCTGTCTTGGGGTCTAACTCACTTTTTGAGTCACTACCCCAAGGACTGAGCTAGGTTATCCTTTTGAGTTACCCACTCATTTGTTTCCCTTTCTTCTATTTGATTTTTTGTCTGTATATATTGGCAAGAAGTTATTGGCTCAAGATGATAAACTGTCCACAGAATCAACCACACTGTGTTGACATTTTTCTATGCTCACCGTGTATGCAGAGTGTAAATACTGATTTTTGTCTTACATGACTGTTCTTATATTTGTAAGGACAGCTGTCCTGCAGTAAAGAGAAAAATAATTCTTAAGGAGATAAATCTTTGAACCCTAATTTGAATTTTCCCTTCCAAATGTGTTCTTAGCATTAGTCTAATCATATCTTCCTGTATCTCCCATTTGTGTTTTGATCATCAACTGAACATGGACATAGGGAACAACTGCAACCTTTTGAAAAAATGTCCTTTGAAATTCTGATTTCTTATAAATCATACTCCAGAGCCACTCAGGATTACTCTATTCATGAAATTCAGCCCCTTGGCTTTAGTCTTATTTTGAAAATTACTATCAGGTATTAATGTGACCCTCAAAGTCAGAGAATATGATAGACTAAAACCCCATGTTATTCAGGAAATTCATGATCTGTAAAATAAGATTTTACAACAGTTGATCAGGAGCATAAATGCTTTCTAATAAAAATGATGAATTATTGACTGAGTTGGTTAGATCTCTTTATTGAAGATGAGAGGCTTCTTGAAGATTAAATCTGCGCAGCAGCCTGCAGGGGTGTGTATTTGAGACAGCTGGGTTTGAAAAGTGATTTTCTTCTGCCTTGTTGCTGATGATTAGCATGACATAAGTTGTTGGCCTTTTTCAGATTTAAACAGACTGCAAATACACTTTTGGCATGTGTGTAAGTCTATGTACCTGGAGCTACTTTATAGCATACAGATATGTCTTTGTGGTGTTCCTCCTTTTTTTTTTTTTTTTTTTTTTTTTTTCTACTGAGGAGTTAGAGAAAAGATTTAGGTGATGTATTTTTCCCCCAAAAATGATACAGATTTCCCTGTTCCTCACATTTCTTTCTCCTCTTTTCTTACTTTTTTTTTTTTTGTGTATTTTCAAAAATGATCTGGGATGGGGGGCAAGAGAAAGACTTAAGACACTTGGTTACACATTCTGTATCAAATAGTATTATGTGTTGTCTGCGTTGTGTATAAACATATGTTCCTGTGTTTTAGCTATGTTTTAACCTGCACCACAGGCACGATTATATGGAATAAAATGACAGTGTTTCTCCTGCACTGTGATTATTTGCAGTTTCATTCCTGAGCCCTGGTCCCCATGCAGTGCCACGTGTGGCAGTGGCATCCAAGTGCGAGATGTGAAGTGCCGAATTCTTCTGGCGTTCACTCAGACAGAAGTTGAACTGCCTGAGGAGGAGTGTGAAGATGTGAAGCCACCAACAGAACGAGTCTGTCACCAGGCATCCTGTGACACTGATCTGTTCCCCTACACACCAGAAACTTCACATGCTGAAGATGCCAGTGTGATTTACGACTGGGAATACATTGGTTTTACTCCATGTTCAGCCACATGTCTTGGAGGTACTTTTATTCATTTATCTGGAGTTGTAAGAATGTGATATTGTTTGCCATTGTTGGGCCTTCTGTTAGTGTTACCCTACATTAGCCATGTTGCTCTGTAGGAAAACATGCAGCTTGAAGCTTTTTTTCTAGGTTACTCATTGAGTCTTTCAAACTACTTTGTTTCCTTTATATCCTGTGTTCAAACACCGACCTTATTTGGTTAAATTCGGTAGAAGAAGTTGTTGGTTCAACAACTTGCTTTAGTCTTGCTGCAAGAGTCGCAGTTGCCAGAGTGGGTGATACCAGCATGTTTAGTGCATCAGTAATGGTCATGTTCAGATGACCTTTATTTTCCTAGGAACCAGAAGTGTTTTGTTGGAGTTAAAATTCCCACGTTAATTAATTCCTTATCTTCCAAAATGCTGCTATTTTTTGCAGTACGGTAGGGATAGAAAGTTATAATTAGGGAGACTCGCTTTCGGTCTGACTGGTACGAAGATCAAATGGGAGTTTGTTTAGGTTTTGGTACAGCATATCACTCTATAGGAACTCTGTGCCATACATCTGTCTGCAAGTAGTTAGGCACATTCCTTTTTGGATGTAATCGAATCTCCCTGTCGTCCTAAGTACATGTTACTAGACAAGGTTGCTGGTGTTGCTACTACATACTGTACTTTGGGACTGAGCATAAGTGAGTTATGAAGTGTTAAGTGGAGGCAGTGGAATTGTGAACACACCTATATATGACAGGACCGATGACATCAGTGGGAAGTGAAGACAGTTGTACCATAGAAGAAATAAAAAAATGTAGAAAAGGGGAGAACAGAAACAATTGGAAGCAGAGAGCCAGTCTTGAGCTCACAGAAAGCAGCCTGCTTTGTACTATTCACCAGTTCAAACCTTGAAGACAGGAGTTGGGAGGATGAGCTAGAATGCTATCCACAGGATGGTAAGTGAATTATAAGTGCCTCTTTTATCATTTATTGCTGCTCTTTACTGATGGAGCTGATCCACAGGAATCGGCTCCTGTGATCATGAAAGCTGGTGTACCCCATTCCCTCCACTACCTTCTGTGGGCATTTTGGCAAGGTAGAAGAGGCTCTAGTCCAAGTACGTACATATAAAAGTGTGACAGTAGTGACAGCTGTTGTGACTGAGTGTCTCTGTTTCTTCATTTCAATGAGGGAATTGTTTTCAGAAATAAGGAAATTGAACTCTAAAGCAGAAACAAGTCTTTCATTGCTACTGAATTTCTCCTTCTCTTTTTCTTATCTTCACTGATTTTTGTAATGTACAATCATTTCACTGCTATCTTAAGTCCACTTCAGGACTGCTTTTTAGCCAATATCTTTGTCAGAGGTGTTCTCAAACTCCAAAGTTGGGAATTTTGTGAACATTATCTGTAGACTTTGCCTGCTATTGCACATATGCATGCTTACACTGCCTGCACCTTCACACGAGTTTGTCCGTGCAAAAACATTCACATAAAACTTGCACTTGGTGTACAAGCTGATGGCAGCTCGAGGAGCCTGTACTGAAGACAGTAGTTTCATTTGCTGGCACAAAGGAACTGCACAATGGCTGATGAGGAAAATCCCATGTTCAGGTTAATTTTGTTCCTGATAGAGCAGAGTGTGAATTCTCTTGCTGGGTTTTGGCCCTTTACTGTATATGTGAGGTTGCCTTACCCAGAATGGTGCAGTAGGTGTTCGTAGTAATCTAACCATTGGTTTGATACACCCTGAAATGATCCATTAAAAGAAGTTTGAAGGAAAATATCTGGTTGTATTCTTGAGACTTCTGTGGTATCACTGGTATTATGTCTAGACATTTTTCTTCTGTGATGCTCCAGGGAAATGTGGAAAGTTGTCGGAGTATTTTATCAATGAACAGCTTCAGAAGTCCCTGAACTGTTATGCTAATTAGGTAGCAGTGATTTTTCCTTCTATCAGTTCTGGTTGTCTTGCTGCCTTGGCAAAGACTTTCAAACAGACCAAAAATTACCTGCCGATAAATAGCTTTAAGGGAACCAGACATCTCTTCTGTTTCCAGCTTACTGCAATGTACTAACTAATGATCTCACTGTCTACTATTTTTCCATTGTGTAGTTCAAAGGACCTGATCCATTTCTGCTAAGTTTTATGTTCAAATCTCATTTCAATTAGATGAACTCTTTTGTTATAGAAATAAATATTGTCTGAGTTTTGGAATATCCCAGTATAATGTAAATTATATTAGGTACTTTTGCTCTAGTATGTACGTATCTAGCAGTGACTATTAAAATAAATTCCTGGGGATTTCTGTATCCTCAGAACTCCCTGCCCCCTTTTCTTAGCTCTTGACTCTCTCTGAATGAGGGGCAAGTCTGCAGGGTCTAAGTAGGCTGGAAGCTTTATAGCCACTATTTGAGCAAAGGACTGAATCTGTTTCAGTGCTTGTCACTTGCACCTTTTTTTTAAATCCTCACACAGACTAGACTTCTAATTCAAACTCTCCTCAGGTTGCTCTCCAAAAAACAGACATAAAAATGCAGATGGAAACATTGTTTTTCAGATACTGGAATTACAAAGATAGGGCAAACTGCAAGGTGTTACCAATCATCATTACTTTCCAGTTCATCATACTCAGCATGTTTGAGAGAATTAGTAACACAAGTCCTGGGTCATTTTGTGTGCTTTCTGCACCACATCTGTGTGGCTTGCCATGCAGCATGTTGAGTGTCATGAAACTTGTTGCTTTTGAGGACTGCTATGTTGTTTTATGCCTCTTAGCATAATTAATACTTCTTTCATCAGTCTTTCCATGAGTGCAAATGAAAGTTGTCCAGGCCAGTTTGTCATGATGTGGACGTCACCTTTGACATCCATAGGAAACTGTAACCATCCTGAAAACTAAAGACCTATTTTGTCTTCAGTACCTGCAGAAATCCCATGCTGAAAATAAGCCAACTGTGTACTTGAGCATTTCAGGATTTTCCCTCATTGTCCCAGAATGCTTGTATTTTTTTTCAGCTTGAAGAGTTTGGCCCTGATGCAAGATCCCCAGCATAAATTTAATTCTCATAATATTGTCAGTAAGTACCAATAGTTATCAGAATAAAGAGTATGCCTGAGGAGAAGAAATGTTTTTCTTGTAATCTATAGTATTTCTTCAGTGTTGTCAACAATTTAATTACTCTATGATATTTTAAAGGAATGTTTTTCATTTAAAAAAAACCAACACAAAACAACACAAAAAAACCCAGAACAAAACAAAACTAAAAATTTTCTGGGTCCCTGTTTAAAAATATCTTTATTTGCAAGGGCAAATTTTGGTAGATCAATGTTATTATTATTATTTATATTCCATATGCTTCAAAATTACAATTCAGGCCCATTAAAGTTATTACATTGGCTTAAAAATAAGGAGACTAAACAATAAATAAAAACTCTTCCTGTTGTTTCCTCTATAGTCCGTGGCTTTGGAAGCTTTAGGTGCAGTCAAGTTGTGTTATTAGGCTTTTGTCTGCATGATAATGCTAAAAGTTTGCCATTTTATTTATAAGAAACCTGAGATTTTTAGAAAATTAATGGATTCTAGCCAAAGCTAAGGGCTCTTAAGAAAAACAACGCCTGTTCTGATACTTATGAAGTTGAGAGCATTTGCAATAGTGGTGTAGTGGTGTAGGCAATTTGATAACTGGTTACTCCTATCACTAGTTTCATTAACTGCAAACACTAACTTTTTTACAGGAGTATAAATAACACTGCCAGTTTCAATAGATTTACAGAGAAGCTCAAGCATATGTAGAACTTGGCATTTTTTCTGAGTTATTTTCAACTGATAGAACATACTTTTAAGCAGTCACCAAACTGAGACTAACTGATGGAAATAAATTACTGTCTTCTTCCAGGTATAGAGAATAGATCCAATCTCTTAGCATTTGCACAGCAACTTCCCACCCCCATCTTTCCTGAACTGTAAAAAAAAAAAAAAAAAAAAAAAA
>NW_009952711.1:9640357-9644716 GCF_000747805.2 Chaetura pelagica
AAAAAAAAAAAAAAAAAAGACAGAAACAAAGTCTGGACTTTTTTTCAGGCATTCTGTTCTTTTAACACAGCTTCATACTCTGTGTATTTCATTGCTCAGAAAAGCTTGTAAAAGAATGTAAATGTATGTGGTTTGAATGCTGAGTTAAAATAGAAAATATTCTATTTCACTGAATAGTAGGATAATTACTACAATAGTGCATCAGATTACTGTAAAAATACTTAATGCTCCCTGCTGCATACATAATGTTTTAGTTAAATATCTACTGTGTTTATATTATAAGCCAAGAAAGTTGTACATATAAAACTTTGCTTGTTTGAATAACAGATTTTTCCATTTTTCAAATGACATAGAGTATGAAATTTAACAGTGATTGAAGTTCCCAACTAATGAACAATTATAATTTAAGGTGAGAAATCCAATTAATTGTCAAGACACTTTGACAGTAAAGCTCAAGCAAATGCTGCATTAATTAAGTGTAGCTGTTTATTGAACAGACTTATCAAACTGGGAACCAAAGAACAGGAAGGGAGTCTGTGGTCTGTTTGTAACCACTCATTAATCTCTGTTTTGTTCTCGTAGCATCAAAACAAGGTGCCATTTTTATTTTAATAAGGTGCCTGTAGGGTAGAATCACCACTGCACTTTGTGCCCTGTAGTTAAGTCAAATGAGAGATACATATTGATACTTTCTTCAGGTAACGTAATTAAAGCTAGGCTGGTTGTTCTGCAAGGCAGACGTGGTTTCATGAACCTTCAGGTGGCAAGTTGCAGTCAGAAGACAGTGCCTGCTATGCCATGCCTTTTGTTCATTTCCCTGGTCAATTTAGCTTTTATAACACTGAGATTAAAAATTCCCATGGGATTATTGCTGATGTAGGGGGTCTGAAAGGAACCTCATTTCATACCCCTCCTTTGTGTAAATTATGATGATACTATGTAACTCAACCTGTTCCAGAGCAGCACCACCTCTGAGTGTGGTTTTCCCATAGGATCACAGGGAGGTCTGTGGAATTGAAGGTTGGTACCATAAGGTAGATTTTGACCTAAAATAGAGACTTTGTGGATGCTTAATATGTACTTGATTACGTGTCCGGTGATGTCATTCTTCTTCTGCTACAACGCAATTTCTAAATCTTTATTTCTCTCCTGTAGAGAGTCAGATGTGCACGTCCTGCAGAAGGGGACAGGGAAGCTACTCCCATTTAACACATGGGGATCAATTGGACAGAAAATATTCAATTCCCTTGGTTGTCAGTCTGAAATAAAATACTAGACTTCTAGAAAAAATGTTTATTGTTTTGTCATCTTTGGGCATTTTCATGTCTGCATTATAGTAATGGTCTGTGTTGCTAAAGGTTTATTCTCAGTCTTGATAGTGAAATACTTTTTACTTAGTGCACATGATCTCTATTAATGTAATTATCAATACTTTGATATAAGAGAACTGAATAGGTTGTCAATCATATTAAAGCTCAGGTCTTCTGTTCTATAAAAATTCATCGCTTTGTAGATGTAGTCAAAACATTTATATAACAAGGTCTTTCTAAACTGAAAACGAGTCCCAGAGGGGATCTAGACGTGTACCAGAAAGCCTGAAAGAAATGGAATCTATGTTACTGTGAAAATCACTGCTGGTCTGATCCTGCTGAGGAGTCTGAAATAGCTGGACTGGCTCAAGTGTTGCAAAGAGGGGTTGTGGCCTGGGCTGGCTGATACACTGGACTACATTGGTTTATGAAAGGAATGACAGTGCTCATGAATGTGTTGTGAAAGAGAGAAATGTGGATCATTGGCATGGAGACAAAACTTTCAGTGAAGGATATTTCCTCCAGCCCACTGAAATGAGAATGGCTGATGATCAGCAGTGCCAAGAAACCGGTTGTCACGCAGTTGATGCAGAAGCAGGAAGAGTTTGCAGGAGCCTTTGTGTAAAAATAGTGGTGGTGTTTTGAGGTAGTGTCACAGGTGACGTCATTAAGTGGTTCATGAAGGTTTCTAGTTTAAAATGCCACTCCCTTTGAAACATTAGAAGTTGGTTATAAGAAAAGGAATATAACTTGTTGCTGAAAGTTTGTACCCTTCCAAAATCAGGAGATAAGTGAAAGTGAGGAAGGAAATGGATTTAGAGTCTTTAAACTGTGACTCTTCAAAAGCCATTTTTACCTGGAAGCAACAAAATAGATATTTTATTATTTTCGTGCTTCCCCCCCACAGTGTTCTGCAGGATTATGATTATTAACATTGCTTATATAGACCATCCCAGATGCACAGGATCCCCCAAGTACATCACAAACCATCTTGTCTTTTATGTGGATGTGAGGGAGCTCTGAAATTGAGCAAGGCTTTCACGGTAAAAAATATGATCTATAAAATTGGATAATTACATAGGTTTAAAATAAAAGTAGTTCACAGAATGTGTATTCACAAAGCTGACTTTAGTTACGTTTCATTTTGACTCATAGAAATTTGAGTATTAGTAAACTTTCATGCTTCAGTAATAAGATCCAGGTAGCAAGAGCTGCAGATCAGAAGGTGCCAAGAATGGTCACGAGTGTGGAAAGCTGTAGGCTGTATCAGATTCGCTGCCTTCAGCAAAACTGTTGCACCTCTTAGCCCCTGAGACAAGGGTTCTATGTTTAGTCAGCCGCTATCCTGACTATAGTTTTGCAAGCTTTCTACCTTTTTATTTAATTATTTGCAATCTTTAGCTCCTTAAAGTCAAGGTAAGTGAGAAGGAATCACTTTTACCCTGACTTTGGTAATGAAAGCAGTAATGGCTTGGGACCATTACAGAACCAGGCAGATTTAGCGTGGTGGACAGAGAGAGAAGCCTATTTTCTCTTGGTTTTCAGAGAGGCAGAATGTCAAATAAATCCTTTTAAATATGATAGAAGTAAAGCAATAGATACAATTGACAAATATATTTTGAACATTACATAGATAAACTTTCCCCATGTTCCTTTTGACTTGAGATGCAACTCTTGAGCCTTCTGTCTCATTCAGTGTTTGAAGTTTTTTTACTGACTGTTGTTCAGGAGACAGCTTTACAGAAATGTCTTAATCTTCAGTGTTTCATAAGTGTTTTCCTTTTTAATTCAGGAACACAAGAAGCCATTGCAATGTGTCTGCATGTCGAGACAAAACAAGCTGTCAATGAAACCCTGTGTGACAATTCTAAGAGACCACCACCAATGACTCGTACTTGCAATATGAAGCTTTGCCCTCCAAGGTACACTGTAATAATTAAATCAGACTGTGGCAAAGAATTGGTTAATATGACTTAAATAAACATTGGCTTTCTCAGAAAGGGTTCAGATTGTGAGACTGTGGTCTTGCTTGGAGATGAAATTTCACTACTTCTGTCTTTAACAAGGTTTTGGGGTTGGTTTTTTTTTTTTTTCAGAGTCTTGTTCGCTCCTTTTCCACTCCACATCTCCCTAATAAAATAGGGAACATTTTCTGAAACAAATCTCTTCTGTGTAGATATTTGCCTGAGTTGGAAAAACAGCCTTAAGTCTTCCAGTGGTAAGAGGAAAATTTTAAGGCAATTTCACAAAAAACAGATATTTACTTTTTATCCTCACTGAATGAAAAAAAAGTGAAATTATTATTTGAAGTTATTATAATGTAATATTTCTTTAGTAGCCCCACTTTGGTCTTATGGCTTCTTCTGTTTATTTGGGGATCCAAATCAAATAAAAACCTAGTTAACTTGGTCACTTCAAAGGCCCATATGTGAAATCTTGACATGCGCTGCCTTATTTACCCACTTATGATCTCTGACATCCCTAATCCTTTGCATACTGTTTCTGCATGTTTGCAGAAAATGCCTCTTACAAAATGTAGGGAAGAAGTTAACAGGAACAGGATGTTTTGTACAAAGCATACACATTTAAAGGAAGTTTTGTAAATGTAAGAAAGGTTTATTTACATATTTACATTTACAACTATAAATATCAGCAGGTTGCCAACAGGCTGTTTTTTTTTTTTTTTATGAGGAGCATTCAGAAAGTAAATGATGGAGTCAAATTTGTCTGGAAATGACTCTTTATTGTTAGCAACTTTTGCATTCCCTTCTTACCTGCAAATTTACAACTCTAGTTTATCTAATTTTGCATTACAGCCAAATCAAAGGGATGTCTGAGCCATCTCTCAGTAACTGTGCCCTCAGTGACTATTTGCTAGGGTCTGTCTGGGTGTGATTGTTCCTTCCCCATTCTGAGGCCAGCTGCTAAACTGTGGGGTTTTGGCTGTGCTGTTGGAACAGGTGGCAAAGCGGGCCCTGGAGACGCTGCTCGGCCACGTGCGGGGTTGGGATCCAGACGAGAGACGTGCACTGCCAGCAGCCCGGCGGGG
>NW_009952711.1:9644737-9672277 GCF_000747805.2 Chaetura pelagica
ACAAGAAGCCTCATTCTTTACAAGCTTGTAACCAGATCGATTGTCCCCCTGTTTGGCATGTTGAGGAATGGCAGCAGGTATGACTGGGTTACAGTTTAAGTGTGTTCCTCTGGCTAAGTGCTTGGGAGTCTCTAGCTGGAATAACATGGAAAGTAGTTTCTAAACTTTGTGTTTCAGCTGATTTCATTAAAACAAGCCTATCCAGGGTCAAAACCCACTAATTTTTACTACTATGGCACTGATACCACGTACTTCCAACATCACCTCTCTCTCTCTATGCCCTGTAAACACAATAACCTGCTTTTGGAGACATTGCTGGTTTTGTTTTGGTTTTATTTTTTTTTGTCTTAAGGAAACGTTTCCTAAACTCCTACCAGGTATAATAACTGATCTGAGACACAGGCAGATCTATGTGTAAGATGCATGTTTTTCTTAAAAAACGTTCTGCCACTTCATTGCATTCAGGTGATGAGTTTTTTTTTTAACTTAGTAGTTAGAAGCTTATTATCTCTAATATATCAGATGAACAATTTCACAGAAGAATTTTCTACATGCTGTTTGCTTTTTAATTAAAAGTAGATGTAATTTTTCAAGAGAGGATAATTGGGGAGGGGGTAGTTTACCGTGTTTGTGTAAAATCAGTGTGATGGGAGAGCACAGATGTAAATGTAGGTGTTACATGCTACGTTCTCTTTCTTAGTGTTCACGTACTTGTGGAGGAGGGATTCAGACCCGCCAAGTGTCCTGTAAGCAGCTGCTGACAGATGGCAGTTTCCTGAAACACTCTGATGACACCTGCCGGGAACCTAAATTACCAACTAGTAAACCATGTGCAAAAATTGATTGTCCTCCTCAGCTAGTCATAGGAGAATGGTCCAAGGTGAGCAGCCCCAATGAGGGTGAACCAAAACCTTCAATTACAACATCAGCTCTAAAGATTTCTCCTTGGGTGAACAAGATGTTCGGAGCAATTCATTCACTGAGTAGCTGACTGTTCTGCAAGGCATGGACCTGGACCAGACTGTGCATACAGTTGCTGTGCATTCCTGCCTGCAAACAGGCTGATCTCATCCCCCTTCCCGAGCTGTCTTTGAGCTGCTGAAGGACAGGCTGTAATGCACTTCATGTATTCTACTAGACATGTTTAGCTATCAATTATTTAACAGTACAGCTTCCAAAAAATCAGATCTTTGCATTATTCTGGGATATGTCCTCCTTCTTTCCTATTTAGTGCAAGCTTGTTACCACTCCCTGCTAAAAAAAAATAATTAAAAAAAATTATTGAAGCGAATTAAGAAGCTGCAATTAAAGTTCATGCAATACAAACGTGGAAAGAGGGTTGAGAGACTTGACATAGACTGTTGAGAACAGGCTGAATTATTTCTCTTAGATACTAGATCTCATTGCTCTGTTCTGCCTGTGGTTGGACATAAATACTGTCATGTTATTTTAATTGTTCCTGAGTTGCTTGCTGGAACAAATTATCTCTTATATTCTTATTGCCTGGAGAAGTGGAGGGAGTTTAATGTCTGGATAACACAAAGATTCATATGAAGTAGAGCGTCTGCACTGTTTCTCTGAAGGACAAAAAAAAACCCAACACCCCGAAAACCAAACCAAAAAGCACACTAGTTTAAAATTAGCTTGTGTGGTGTGGGACACCAAGTTTAGCTTGACTGCATCCTTCCTTTCACAGTGCTCAGTAAGCTGCGGTGTTGGAATCCAGAGAAGGAAACTTGCGTGCCAAAACCTAACAGCAAAGGGCCAATATGTCACATTAAATGGATCAATGTGTAGTGGTCTGTCTCCTTCACTGCTTGTAAGGTCTTGTCAGATGAATGCCTGCAACAGTAAGTATGTTGCTTTATGTAGTTTCTTGCTGATTTGGAACGATCTATTTATAAAGAAAAATCTGCATACAAGTTAATGCACTCATCTCCCTGTACTTTCACATTAGTAATCTGGCATAAACTGAGTGTCATAATTACTAGACCAGTAATAACAGGATTGGTTTTCATTTTTTTCTGGCAGTCAGAAATATAGGTTATGATCTAATGAAGTAGTTTTAGAATACATGTTATATACCTCTCACCCTCATACTTACCTACATTTAATCTGATTTTTTCTCTATCTCTTACTCTATCCCAAATGAAAAGCCCCAAACAAAACACAAAACAAAACACAAAACAAAACCACCAAACATAAATTGAGTACAAATTAATAAGGACATTAGAAAAGATAAGAATCCAGGTCTGGCTTGTCTTTTAACTGTACATTTATATTACAATAGACATTTTGCTTAGCATGGTGGAATTCAAAACCTGAAGCTCTGTGCCAGTGATAACTTTAGGTATAATTTCTCTTTCCTTGTAGAAATGAGAATCCCAGTCTCATGAGCTTTGCAGGAAGTTATGACAGTATAGACACTCTTCAAAAAATCCAGTATTTTATTGCTGTCTATGTAAAAATCTTTTCAGAAAAAACTGTCTATAGGAGTTGTACAATTTAGGCACAACTGGGTTATGATATGATGGAGGTTGCACTGATTGCATGTGTACTGTTGATGGAAATACTGTGCTGATCTAGACTGTGTTAGTTACATACAATCATTTACAAAAGGCAGTTGTAAATGCAGGTTTTCTAAGTCTGAACCTGTACTCTCCTTCCTTTATAAATAAGAGTGTTAGTTTGTAGGTTTCTGGAGCAGGGCACTGGAAAGAGAGGAGAGTAGTTTAGTTTTGGTGTGGGGGAAAAAATCAAAAGCTTTCATGAATGGCCTGGTTTTGATCAAAGATCACAGAGGTAGATGTGTTTTGACCCAAGTCATAGTGCTGTCAAGAAAGAGATACTTTATATATTTTGAAGCTTTGCTTTAAAAATTATTCACAAAACAAAATGAGAAATAGAATAATTACTGATTTATACATAATATGAAACTTCTTTTCCTGGCCTGCATTTCAGATTAACATGCCAAAATCCTGAGGTTCAAAACTCCACTTAAATAAAGCCCTGTGGACTTTCAGGAATGTCCTTGGCATAAGGTTTAATAAAATATTTTGAGCTACATATCTATCTGAATTTAATTAATTGTGGATAGTTGAATGGCAGTGTAGCTGGTTTGCAAATTGCTTAGCACAGACTGATGTTAAAGTTTCATTGTCAGCTCTCACCACAGTGCCAAGAAAGCAGGACAGTGGCCTGCGGAGGGAGTGTGATTGTGCAGAATGGGTGCAGATCAAAGTCATAAAAGAGAATCACTGTCCTCTCCCTGCATCTCTACAACCCTTTGGAACTAGAGAGCCCTTGCAGCTTGGGTCTGCCTTGTGATTCCCTGGCCTGGCAACAGGTGGGCAGGAGAAGGCATGAGACAAATCTGTACTCATAGATGCAGTTGGGTTTTGCAGAAGGAGCCAGAGCAGCTTTGGATTCACAGGAACATGCAGGAGGCATCTCCTCTTCTTGCAGCCATGGGTTTAGGCTGCCTTGAAAGAGGAGTGAATAGAAGACAGGAGCTTAGTCTAGCCCTTGAGTGGGCAGGTGGCCAAAGGATGACAGGGCTTGGTGAGAGTAGACTGGTGTGTGGCATGTGTGCCCTATGGGGTCCCTGGCTTTGGGAGCAGCACTTCTGAATGTCTCCCACTGATTAAGATTCTGTGACTTAGATGAGCACCTTCTTTTTTTGCTGTCTCACAACAGTGCTGATGCTTTTATAATTAATCTTTCATCCTGGGACAAGTAATAATAGCTGTTTTCTAGTTAATAGACATTGGTAACTTGGAAACATTCCTGGCTGTGTGCTCTGAGAAACAGGAAATAATACCAGTCTAGCCCTTAGATCACCAGGACCTGCCACCCAGTGATGGCTGTAGAAGAGCATTAGAGGTCATAGACGCAGATGGGTTTGTACCAAGTGATAACATCCAACAGCTCCGCTGCCATCTAATCATTAAGCAACATTTACCTTGGAGAAAAAAAAGCAAAACATCTCTCTCAAGCAGTCTTTTACCTCAGCAGCTGCAAGATTGGATGATAGTAAGGATCTAGAAAATGCACACTTATGTGGCCTCATATTCATAAACCCATTTCAGCATGGGTTTATGAAAGGCAGGTCCTGCCTGATGAACCTGATCTCCTTTTATAACCTGATGATCTGACTTTTGGACCAGGGAAAGGCTGTGGATATTGCCTATCTGGACTTCCAAAAAACATTTTACATGGTTCCCCATAGAACTCTCATAAAAAAAACCTGGCTGCTCATGGCCTGGATGAGCACACAATCTGTTAGATCAAGCACTGACTGGACAGTCAGGCTGAAGGACTGGTGGTGAATGGAGTCACATCCAGCTGGGGCCAGTCACAAGTGGTGTTCCTCAGAGCTCAGTGTTGGAACAGTTTCTGTTTAACATCTTTATTGATGATCTTGGTAAGGACATAGAGTGTGTTATCAGTAAGTTTGCAGATGACACCAAGCTAGGCAGGAGTATTGATCTGCATGAGGATAGGAAGGCTCTACAGAGAGACTTGGATAGATTGGATTGTTGGGCTAATGCTAATGGTCTGGGCTTCAACAAGGCCAAGAGCTGGGTCCTGCACTTGGGCCACAACAGTCTCAGGCAATGCTCCAGGCTTGGGGAAGTGTGGCTGGAAAGTGTCTGGCAGAGAAGGACCTGGGGGTTCTAATTGACAACCAGCTGAATGTGAGCCAGCAGTGTGCCCAGGTGGCCAAGAAAGCCAGTGGCATCCTGGCTTGTATTACAAATATTGTGACCAGCAAAAGAGAGGTGATTGTCGCCCTATACTCAGCGCTGGTGAAGCCACACCTGGAGTGTTGTGTCCAGTTCTGGGCACCTCAATTCAAGAGGGATATCGAGGCGCTGGAGTAAGTACAGAGGAGGGCAATGAAGCTGGTGAAGGGTCTGGAGAATAAATCTCTTTAACAACACTTGAAGGAACTGGGAATGTTTAGTTTGAGAAAGAGGAGGCTGGTGGGAGACCTCATCAGTCCCTACAGCCACCTGAAAGGTCATTGTAGAGAGGTTGGTGCTGGTCTCTTCTCACAGATAATTAGCAACCAAACAAGAGGCAATGGCTTCAAACTGCAACAGGGGAGGTTTAGACTGGACATTAGGAAAAGTTTTTTCACAGAAAGAGTGGTTAGACACTGG
The DNA here is from genome assembly GCF_000747805.2 of Chaetura pelagica. Lineage (NCBI taxonomy): Eukaryota > Metazoa > Chordata > Aves > Apodiformes > Apodidae > Chaetura > Chaetura pelagica. The sequence goes on from NW_009952711.1 coordinate 9,649,903, forward strand.
AATAGGCTGCCCAGGGATGTGGCTGAGTCACCAACCCTGGATGTGTTTAAGGGTTGTTTGGATGTAGTGTTGGTGGATATGGTTTAGAGGAGAACTTTGTAGAGTAGGGATGATGGTTGAACTCGGTGATCCCAAGGGTCTTTTCCAACCAGAATAGTTCTATGATTCTATATATTTATGTGATCTTATATATTTAGTTGCCCTGCCATCCACAAGTCTGAACTTTGTTTCACTTCTAGCTTTGTTCACCAGCCACCAGTAAAAACATACACACACCCTTTAGTGTTGAACTGCTAATGAGGGTTAGTGGTCTGTCTTTTTTTTAAAAAATGAAATGGATGAGACTTGTTAACATATTTATAAGTATGCACTGGGTTTAATTCCATGTTGGAATAACTAGTGTAAACAGAGCACAGCCTGAAGTATTTTCATTTGTGTTTAAAGTTACACTTACTGTGTCTGTAAGTTGGATTTTGGAAAAGGAAGATTTAATACTGGAACACTTCCCTAAAAATAAATATTTGGAACCCAGTAACTTATTAAAAACAGGATGCTACTTTAATAATTTTAGTAAACTGAGTGTCTAAAGCAATTAATTTGTTGTACCACGTGAAATGGTTGGAGGAACCATGTATCTGGATAACGAGTACTGATTTAAAAGCTGTGTAATTATGGAACCATTATATCCCCACAGGTCTGAACTAATTACCCAAAACATTGAAAATAACCATTTTGTTTTATAAGCATAAGAATGCACTCTAGGGTGTAGTTCATATAGTGCACACACTTATTGAATGCTTGAAGCATTTAGCTTTTCACCTATTTCTTCACAGCATATTTGAAGCTTATGTATATTAGAAGCATGATTGACAACCAGCTGAATGTGAGCCAGCAGTGTGCCCAGGTGGCCAAGAAAGCCAGTGGCATCCTGGCTTGTATTACAAATATTGTGACCAGCAAAAGAGAGGTGATTGTCGCCCTATACTCAGCGCTGGTGAAGCCACACCTGGAGTGTTGTGTCCAGTTCTGGGCACCTCAATTCAAGAGGGATATCGAGGCGCTGGAGTAAGTACAGAGGAGGGCAATGAAGCTGGTGAAGGGTCTGGAGAATAAATCTCTTTAACAACACTTGAAGGAACTGGGAATGTTTAGTTTGAGAAAGAGGAGGCTGGTGGGAGACCTCATCAGTCCCTACAGCCACCTGAAAGGTCATTGTAGAGAGGTTGGTGCTGGTCTCTTCTCACAGATAATTAGCAACCAAACAAGAGGCAATGGCTTCAAACTGCAACAGGGGAGGTTTAGACTGGACATTAGGAAAAGTTTTTTCACAGAAAGAGTGGTTAGACACTGGAATAGGCTGCCCAGGGATGTGGCTGAGTCACCAACCCTGGATGTGTTTAAGGGTTGTTTGGATGTGGTGTTGGTGGATATGGTTTAGAGGAGAACTTTGTAGAGTAGGGATGATGGTTGAACTCGGTGATCCCAAGGGTCTTTTCCAACCAGAATAGTTCTATGATTCTATATATTTATGTGATCTTATATATTTATGTGGCCTGCCATCCACAAGTCTGAACTTTGTTTCACTTCTAGCTTTGTTCACCAGCCACCAGTAAAAACATACACACACCCTTTAGTGTTGAACTGCTAATGAGGGTTAGTGGTCTGTCTTTTTTTTAAAAAATGAAATGGATGAGACTTGTTAACATATTTATAAGTATGCACTGGGTTTAATTCCATGTTGGAATAACTAGTGTAAACAGAGCACAGCCTGAAGTATTTTCATTTGTGTCTAATGAGGGTTAGTGGTCTGTCTTTTTTTTAAAAAATGAAATGGATGAGACTTGTTAACATATTTATAAGTATGCACTGGGTTTAATTCCATGTTGGAATAACTAGTGTAAACAGAGCACAGCCTGAAGTATTTTCATTTGTGTAGTTGGATTTTGGAAAAGGAAGATTTAATACTGGAACACTTCCCTAAAAATAAATATTTGGAACCCAGTAACTTATTAAAAACAGGATGCTACTTTAATAATTTTAGTAAACTGAGTGTCTAAAGCAATTAATTTGTTGTACCACGTGAAATGGTTGGAGGAACCATGTATCTGGATAACGAGTACTGATTTAAAAGCTGTGTAATTATGGAACCATTATATCCCCACAGGTCTGAACTAATTACCCAAAACATTGAAAATAACCATTTTGTTTTATAAGCATAAGAATGCACTCTAGGGTGTAGTTCATATAGTGCACACACTTATTGAATGCTTGAAGCATTTAGCTTTTCACCTATTTCTTCACAGCATATTTGAAGCTTATGTATATTAGAAGCATGCAGTTTCCCAAATATCATGTGTGTCACCAGTGTAGTTGTCATTTATGTACCTACCAAGTGGAATAGTAGTGATGACTTCAGATTCAGGCACACTGAGAAGCATCTTGTTTTGTGTCTCCATTTCCTGGCTCATCAGCTCATTCTGTAGGCTCTGAGTTTTTCCTCTGTCACACAGCAAAAGGCTTGGTCACCAAGCACAATTGAATTGTTTTCTAGCACCAATGCAAAGTGTTTCCCAGCTCTTCTCATCTGGCCAATTGCATCATGCATGAAACAAACTCAGGAGGTGTGGCCTTCATCCTCTTACAGTGGTTGTTTCTCACCTATCCAGTGTTTGCTTAGTTAGGAGAGTTAACTGATCAGTGGGGCACAGTAAGTCAACACAGTCCCATCCAAAACATTGCAGTCATTCTTGTGTTGTCCTCAGTGTCCCTGTCTGGCCACTGCTGGGAAAGCCTGCCTATGCTGGTGTTTCTTCAAGCAGCTCCCCAAAAACCTTTCAGCATCCAAGGACCTGCAGCTAAGGGGAAGCTTCTTAATACCCTGTATCTCCATACCCAGGCTGTGTGAATCTATATGCAGTTACTGCCTGCTTTTGTCAATTTACTTGATTACTATATTCAACCTCTCAAAATGTTGACTTATTTCTCTTTTTCCTCTCTCTCCTCCCTGCTTTTTTGGCACAATACTGCGAGAAGCTCAAAGAAATGACCCTCAGCCAAAGATTACAGAGTGGCTTTGCTTCTTGCATGTGCCTGTGTCTTCATTGACTCTTTCACCTCCTCTGTTCCTATCAATTTGGCCTGACTCTATCAGACAATCACCATGGCCAGCTGACAATTTCAATAAAAGTCAAGGGGAGCCTTATTTTTTCGATAGGTTTTATTCTGTTTAGGTCATTCTGCACTCGACAGGGCTCAAATACAGGGAAAGTGGTGTTGTGTTCAATTTTTTTAATTCTGTTTTTCCATTCCTGTCATGCCTAGTCTTTCTGAGGCAGAAATAGGAAATATAACCATTATATATATATATAATCTACATATACATTCATGCATGTGCACATCATCTACATTCTTCGTATAGGTATATGTTGCCTGTATCTTCTTATTGTTAGGAGACTTGAGAAAGAAGCAATAGAATTCTTGGCTAGAATTCTTGTTATGGTTTATGTTTTTCATATTTTTGCATTTCTGTGACTCAGATAAAAGCTCAGGCTGTTGCAATCTGACTTGAACAAAATCAGGAAAAACTGTCAAATATTCTGTAAAAAGCAGATTTTGTAAACATGAGTGCCAATGGCCAGATACTTTTCAGCATTTCTTTTTCTTTCAGAGATTAAACCAAAGCTTCCAGAAAAGCACTCTGCTCAAGGACCTCAGATTGTCAGCATTCACCGAGTTTACATTCAAACAAGACAAGAGAAGCGCATTAATTTCACCATAGGAAGCCGAGCTTACTTACTTCCAAAAACATCTGTTGTAATTAAGTGCCCTGTCCGAAGGTTCCAGAAATCACTCATCCAGTGGGAGAAAGATGGACAACATTTACAAAACTCTAAAAGACTTGGCATCACTAAGTCAGGCTCGCTGAAAATACATAGTCTTGAAGCAACCGATATCGGTGTGTACCGATGTATCGCAGGCTCTGTGCATGAGACCTTTGTCCTCAAACTCATTGGTACTGACAACAGATTGATAGAACCACCAAGTCTCAGAAAGCATGCCAGTGAGACCAGTAATGAAGATCACAATGAGGCCAACAGCTTTGGGGCCAAATGGCATAAAATGAGCAAAATGTGGCAAATATGGAGTAAGAAGAATGAGCTCTACCTGGGAGACAGGCAAGTAAGTGATCAGCCATTTCTGCGAAATCTTGAAGCTTTTGGGAGCAATTCAGCAGAAGGCTTCAGCTCTCGTGAATTCAAGAATAAACGACTGGAGGCAGCAGTTCTCCAAGGTGCCTACAGCATGGACACTGTGCAGTTTGAGGAACTGATAAGGAACATGAGCCAGCTCATTGAAACCGGAGAAGTCAATGATGACTTGGCTTCCCAGTTAATTTATCAATTAGTAGCTGAGTTATCTAGGTCTCCACAACCAACTACTGAAAAATGGAAGGGGGCCCAGGATGACAAACTTGCCTCAAAACTCACAGGAAAATCACCTAATGAATCTGAACGTACCGGCACAAAAAACGTTGATAAGTTAGTGTTGGATCAGAAGGTTCCAGTTATTATGAGGCAAAAGGAAATTCCTCGAGTTTCCTTCAACAAAACAGTAACAGTACGAATTGGAAATACTGTTTTTCTGACCAAGAATACTCATGCTGTCAATCTACTGTGTGAAACAGCTGGGATGAGTGAAGTGAAATACACTTGGACAAAAGATGGCAAGACAATAAAGGACTCTGAGAGGTAAGTAAATATCTTCTATTTTTTAATGGCTTATTATGTCCATATCAACTGTAAAAATTCACCCTGCTGTTGTAAAAATGAGATATGCAGGAACACTGCACCTTCTGTCTTTTAATTTAAGTAATTTATTTTTTTGTCTTTCAAGCATCTGTCATTTTGTTTGGCTTTACTAACATCCAAGTGTATGTCTTTTTCCATGGTATCCCATGGGAGGATTGACTTCTCTTACTAGGTGAAGTGTTTTGGGTGTCCTAACTGTGGATTTTGTGATCTGCCTTAATTATTTCAGCTGCATCAGAAAATGAATGGATTTATATATGAATTAAGAAGCCTATTGGGTTCATTCATATGCCAAATACAGAAGAAACACATTAAAAGCTTCTGCTTTGGCATAGATGAAAGAAGTCTTACTTCTTATTAATTTTAAGGAGGGAAAATCACAGAATGGTCCAGGTTAGAAAGGACCTATGACAATCATGTAGTACAAACCCTCTGCTAAAGTAAGATCATGTACAGTAAAATATCACTGGTACCTTCACCATCTTTCAACACCATACATTTTTAGGTGTACCTGTAGCTGCATAACCTTAATTTAAAAAGAATGAATGAGCTTTCATGGTTTTTTTTTCCCAATGCTTTAGATTTTACAAATATTTCTGTTGAGGACAGTGGAATACAAAATAATGAAGAGCTTGTCTTGCCATCACATTTCAGAACTATACTCGAAGAACAAGTTCAGCAAGTGTTATATTCTGATATTTGCTCAAGACTGAGCAAATACTTTTACTTCATTGCTGATAAATTACAAGCTCACTTGATAATACTAGCACTAACTTCATGTGTTAGCCTCTTGGAATTATAGCTAGCTCTTGAGTAATGAAAAAAAAATGATTCTGAGATGATAAAGGCGCTATTGGATATTTCTCAACATACTTAACTGATTAACTGCACTGCCAAGAAAAATACACTTCTGCAGGGCAATCAATTAAAGCAAAGACACCAAAACTAAACCATTTTTTAAAGTGCAAATGTTTTTGGAACCACGTAGCTCCCACCAGTTATATTTATTTTGTGACATACGTGTAATTTCCCATTAATTTGTTGCAAGTAATAGTTTCATTTTTTGGACATTATCGTGTTTTGTTTATTCATGAGTATCTGTTTGATTAGTAATGTCTGCTTTCAGAAGTTGCCTTAATTTTAGCTCAGAGTGGTATTCTGGCACTTAGAGGATATATTGGGAAACTAGGATTCTTTCCTATTTTATTTTTTTTTCACAGTAAGGTTTCTTACACAAATCCATAGATATGTGTGTGCACTTAAAAGCAAGTGACATTAATAGCATAACATCTGAAAGAGAATGTGAGGTGGTAAATGGGCTGTTTTATTTCTTGCATTTGTAAATATTGATATTTGAGCCATATATGAAGTTGCTTGTTTTGTTGAGGCACAAATGTTTTTAATATGTTTGGATCTCTTACTTCTTTAAGTGTAGTCAGTGTGGGGGAATGCCAGAGCTACAGATTTTTTTGATGTGATGAGTGTATAGCTTAACTTATCAGGAAGGTAACAAGGGGGAAAAATCCAGGCTGCTGTTATCAGCTTCTGCCTCAGCCTGTGATGTTCTCTCTCATGCCTTGCCCCTCAGATGGCAGGTAAGGTGTTCAAGACACCTGTGGGTTTTTGGAGGAAGACTTTAGCTTTAATGATGAAAATATTAAAATCAAACAACCTAAACACCCCCAAACAAACAGACAAAACCAAAATAAACCCCCTCCCCTGAATAAACAATTTACAGTAATTGGGAAGTCAGATTAGACCATACATTTCTGAATTCCTTAATCATCCTGAAAACCAAACTTGTTCTGGAGAGATGGATTTCTTTCTAAGCCTAATATATTCAATTGTGGTAGTCTGATTTATTCATGTTGTTGTTCCTGAGGGATTCTGGTTTTGGAGTAGCAAACTCACTGTCCTCCCAAGAGCTGAAGAATGATCTATGCGTGTATTGTTTAGTGTTCCCCCTTTGTCACCGAAGAGGAAGCAGGACCGTTACTGCATGCACTGCTCCACAGTGATAAAACACCTAAAAAGGCTTTTGGCTGCTGTATCTAACTCTTGCAAGAAGATTCTGCTGAGTTTGTCCCCAGGGTAGTAACCCTTGTGTCTCCTTGAATATTCTGCAGAGTGATACTGGACACCGTTGGAAAAGTGCAGATTCAGAATCCTACAGAAAGGGAACTTGGTACATATGGATGCCTGGTGGTTAATGACTTTGGCTTTGATACGGAAACTTCCTTGCTATTGCGTGCAGGTAAGACTGTAGCACCCACAGATTTGGGCATGTGTTTTATGGTTTATTTTTATATATAAGCATCCATCTCCCCTCAGGTGTGAAATAGTTTCTTTTGCTGGCAATCCATGACAGTCTGCCTGATGTAAAAGGCAGCAGTAAAATGGTCCTGTTGTTCTAAAACCACAGTTGGTGGAAACTGAGTCTGCTTGTATCTATTTCACCAGTATTTTCTGGCTGTTGCTTTGCAAACTGAATTCTGTTCCAAACTTTTAAATACACGATCTATGTTTTAAAGTCAAAGAAAGCTTTTGAAACTGATTATCCCTTTAAATTCAAAGAGATTCCTGTCATCTTGTCCTCTGAATTAAACGTTACAAACCTGGGAGCCAGCAGTGTTTCGGCAGTTGTTGGAGGCACAATTATGGCAAGAACTGGAGCAAATATTCTGGTTGAATGTCCAGTGAAAGGTAAGCAAGAACTCAACTGAAGTTCCCTGTAATGTTGGAAACAGAAGTTTACCTGAAGCCTTGAAAGAAACAAACAGTGAAGGCAGAAAATAATTGATCATTAGTCATTTTTTATCAGGCATGTCACACACACCAGCCCTATTTCTTTTCTATCTGTCACTTTAATTTATACACACATATATATATGTTCAAACTCACTTTCCTTTAACAGTACTTTTCTTTCCATGAAGTGATCTGAGGCTCCACTACAGAGCTTAAGCCAACCAGAGTGCATGACTATCTTGCTGCAAGTATCGCCAGCTGACTTGCTCATCAGAGAACTTTCCTTATCCCTACTTGAGATGCACACATGTCTAGACTATTGTTAAAACTGAAAATGAAATCTCCAGCCATAGCTTAATAGAACTTTAAACCTAACAGTGAAGTAAACTAACCTTTTAGGGCCATCAGTCTGCAGCTGCAGTAAGGAAACAAAGAAAAGTGCCGAGCCATGAGAGCACGCAGATATTTTCTAGCTCAACATCTGTGGAGCAGCATTAATGTTAATCAGAAGCTAAATGCATTAAGCAGTTCACTGCTTCATTTTATTTCCTAGCCCTTTGTTGGGAAGGTAGATATTTTCTTTTTGATCCCAGTTATTGGCTGTTAAGTTTAAATTGTAAGATTTAACTCCCAGCAGCAGTACTCTGTCAAATATTTAATAGGCTACGCTCAGCCTTTGGTGCCTTGTTGAAGATGATGTATGAAAGTGCTAATAACAGTGAACATTGCAACTGAGTGCAGAGAAACTGCAGAGAAGTCAGAGCTGTTCATGTTGCGGGGGGAGTGAGTATCAGAAAGCGTGTTGATACTGAGCTAGAGTAGTGATAGAATTATATATATATGCAAATAGTTCTGCTCACAATAGTGGCGCCAGCCTGACATCTATTAGGACATGTAGCTCTGCTATTTGCTGTTGTACCAAGACTAATTCTTTGATGAAGTAATATTTTCCAGCTATAGTTTGGCAATGCTATGTATAACTGACCTACATCTCAAATTCAGCAGAGAGTTAATGTCACACTGTTAATATTAATATTGTTTGGATGGGTAAGCAGCTAGTAATTTAAATATAAATTAATATTTTCACATGGGACTGTAGATTTCCAAATGCTTTAGAACTGTGTATTTTCATGAGCCAAACTTTAGTTGTACTAAGACACCAGTGTTGACTTAAAAAATGATTTATCTAATTGCTTTATTTCCTGTAATTGCCAAGGAAGTAAGTATTACTGTTTGTGAATATAACAGAGCTTGCAGGTCTTAATACGTCCCTAAGCCTAGAAGCAGAAAACCTATGAAATGATCGAAGCAGAGTTTTTATGATCTCCTTTCCTAAATGAAAAGTAGTAAACCACTGACTTTAGAAGACTGAATTTAATAGCACTTTATGCTAATATATTTGTCTAATAGGTGGCACCCAACAATATGTCTCTTTGTAGTGTAGTAGGATGAGAACTTTGTAGTGAATGCTAATAAAACATCTTGTGAATTATCAGACAAGCAAAAAAAATACTATTGCTCTAAATATTCTAAAAGTCCTTTTCCTATAAGCTGATAATGTGAGGTTGTGAGAGTCCTTTTCTCCTCATTAGTGTTAAGCAGATAATCTGATCTGTTGGACTCTTGCTAACTCACAAACCAGTTTTCCTTAAGAACCATCTGATGAACAAGGTGTCTGTGTGTGTGAAGAATATTAGTGCCATGCCACTAGTAGAATTCTGAAATTGCTTTTAAATTTCTTGCCTGCGATCATTTCTGAGTTTATTTTGTTTCTGCAGGCTGAATAACCTTTCGTACTTTTTTATAGTTGTTCAAACCATTTTTTTTTAAGGCTTATTCAGGAATTTTCCTTCAGAAATGCATCTAAAAATTACGCATATATGCAAAGTGGTAAAATAATTGTTCCTTTAAGAGAGAATATAATGACATAGAACTTCAGCTGGAAGTAGAGGCAGGCTACCCAACAACATGGCAAAGGCAGTTGTGAAAGTTAGAGAGATAATGCTCTCAGGAAAGGTTTCCCAGCTTCCTCTACTGGCTGGGTGATGGTTGTGCAATAAACCCTTTAATTATTCAAGGCTTGAAGAGAACCGTGTGTTCCAATTCGGGGGCTCTGGGTTCCTTAGGCCACATACCACAGGACAGCTCGTGTTGGGTGGTTTGAACAGGAAGGACATGAATTTTCATGTTACATGCAGTGTCAGCCAGCTGATCAGGTTTTTTCTTTTTTCATTGTTACTGACTTAGCTCTTTTTGTCCTTTTGAAAGTCTTTCCTGCACACTGCAAAAATAATAGTAAGAATTAAAAAAAAAACCTCTGACATGCTAAAGAGCAGTGAATCCTAATCAATAGAACATGAAACAATAGTTTAAGAAAAGTTAACTAAGCTAATAGTATCACTTTCTTGTCTTTTTAATTTATAACAAAACTACTTTTCCACTAATTATAATAAATTCACTTTTTATAGCTCCCACACGAGCATATGCTAGAAGATATTAATAACATTCTGGATAGATTCATATTTCATTCTTACAGCCAAGAGCTTTTCAATCAAAACACATGGTATAAATATCAATACTGGTTGCTCCAAATTGCTCTTGGATAACATTTATTGTATTTGCAGAAAAGAGTGTCTTGTGATTATTACTAAAATAAACTAAAACTGTCAGACTTCATTTATTGTGAAACCTTGAAAGTTCTAAGTTTAATAAGGGGGGAAATATTTAAAATCTGCATAAAATGTGCATTGTCTGCCACCTGCTGGTGAGAGATTGGAAGGGAAATAGACTGAGCTAAGGTTTATACTACGTCCGTTATATTGCGTCTCTCAAATACCTTGGCAGAGGCTTTTAAAAGTAGGAACTTCGTATTTATCCAAATTCTGCATATTTTGGCTCTCTAAGAACAACATATTGACTAAAAAATGGTGAGAAATACACAAAACCTGTTGAATCAGGGTCATCTTTTTACACAGACGTTTCACAAAGATGGACCAGCTACTTGCTGTCAGTGTTGGAACTTGAAACAGGTCCAGAATAAATCAAGAATTTGATTTTCCATCTGTTCCTTCATTTATCCACACTATTCCAATGTAACTTTGATGCTGCTCTTTGTCTTCTATACTTAACCCCTCAGATGACTTCTCAGTGAAGGAAAAGCAGCAAGTTTAATACATAGAATTCTGGCATTTAATTTATTTTAGAAGGTTTTCTTTTGTCTTTTTCTTTTCTTTTTTTCTTCCTTTCCTTTCCTTTCCTTTCCTTTCCTTTCCTTTCCTTTCCTTTCCTTTCCTTTCCTTTCCTTTCCTTTCCTTTCCTTTCCTTTCCTTTCCTTTCCTTTCCTTTCCTTTCCTTTCCTTTCCTTTCCTTTCCTTTCCTTTCCTTTCCTTTCCTTTCCTTTCCTTTCCTTTCCTTTCCTTTCCTTTCCTTTCCTTTCCTTTCCTTTCCTTTCCTTTCCTTTCCTTTCCCTTCCTTTTTTTTTCCTAAAATATATTGGTAATGGATTTCAAAGGTTTAAAGGAGTAAGTATGAATTTATTTTATGAGGAAGGGATGACACTATTTATAACTAGTATAATAAAATAAAAATCTTTTGATCTTGTACTTCTTCTAATTGTAAGTGCATCTATGTTAGAGTTTTTGTTTGGATCAGGCATAAGCAGGAAGGACTGAAAGATCTACTTCAAAAGCTTAATTGTGCTTTGCTTTGTGTCTTACAACTGGAAACCTGAACACTTGAATCCCTTTGGATAGAACTAAACAGAAGGATTTGCCTGGGGATTATACTTCTTACTTTCCATATACTAATGGGCAGTAAGTCCAAGGGTCCAGGCAAGATTCCCAGCATAGTCCAAAGAAATCCTCATCCAAACACACAGCAGGTGTGCTTTGGCACCTTGGTATCAGCTGTCCCTCCTTACAAGCACGTTTCTGATGTCCCCTGCTCCTTGCTAATGTAGATGTAGCCTGCAGAGTTCATGGGGGCAAAAACCCAATAAATTGGAATGTTTTTACAGCATTGCCTTTTTTGGTATAGCTTCCTCCCTTTCTCTCCCAGCTTTCATTTTCTGGGCAGGGTTTTCCTTCAAATTCCCTATTCAGGAAGGGTTAAGAAGGATTGTGTTAGAGGGAGGTAAAATTTTAGCAATCTATTAGAGTTCTTGGAACGATCAAAAAACATGTGGGTATTCCCTTGGCAGTTCCTACTTCAATTTGCAAAAAGCTGTCAAGAAATTCCCTAGGCAAAGTTTAACAAATTCTCATAGTGTAAAAAGAGAGGTTAGCTCGTTGGATAGTACCTGATTAAATGGTCGGAAGGAACACATGGCCAATTTTATAGTGGAGAGAAGTTACCAGTAGAGTTTCCCAAGATTTTGCTCTGGGATTTGTGATGTTCAGCATTTTTATAAAAGTTCTGAAAAAGAATGTGAACTGCTGGATAAAGCTGTGAAAGATGAACATTTATAAAGGATAATCAAATCTAAAGATCTAGAACTCTCTGCAGAGTTGCAGCAACATCACACAAATAATGTTTAATAGCTAAATGAGGATAAAGGATGTCCAGAATTGATATGTGCATAATAAATGTATCTGTAGAACAAATAACATTAAATACAGACATGCACATGGCTGTACCTGAAACACTGAGACTCAGATTGTGGAGTTATGTGGTTAGTTCCATGGGAACACCAGCACACTTAAGTTCTTGCAGGTGTCAGCCAGAGAACTAAGCAGGACCCAACAGAGCTCTGTAGCAAGGGTGGAATGGAAAAGGGTCTCTTAGAGGAATCTCTCTAAGAAGGTCACCAGAAGTTAGTGAGTATATCTAAATGCTGCCAGGTGTTGGTACCACCAAGGAAGATGGACTATTGCCTGTCTGGTAGGAGAAAGCAGAAGTAATAGCTTGGAAAGACTGTGGAAGAGCAGAGCAATATCTAGAGCACAGGTTGGAGGATCATACCAAGTGACAAAATGTCTCACACTGCTCTTTGTCCACAATGGTTATTCCCAGTAAAGTTGCCAGGATTCATGCAGGTAATTTCAGTAGCAGTTGTGGTTCAGGCTTTTTAGGGTTTCCTAGAAGCCAAGTGCTCAAGCCCAATTTGGATGCACATAAAGGCCGTTTGTGGCTTCTGCTGGAGGGAGTATGAAGAAGTATCAATCAAAGCAACTGCATTGTAAGTAATGCTGAATCCACTGCAGGGGTTAGTGAGTGTAGAATAAATAACAATCAGATGACATTCATCATGTATATTACTGACCCAGAATCATTTCCTCTGAAAGATGACATGTGAATTTATCCTCCAAAGTTGGGTAAACCTTTAGTGAAGTGCAGCAACGTGTGGTTTGTGCCAGCAAAATTCTGCCTTGCTCTTGAATGGGAAATACAGAATGCTTTATGAGATCCTGCATAGCTGGGGGAAAGATTTCTGAAGACATATCCAATGTTTTAGAGCAACTAGGTAGTAGGCCAAGATTTTTATGGTGTGCAATATTTCATAGGGCTTTCAAGGTTGGAGGAAATTTGTTTTTGAACACTGAATATTTTAGGGGCACCCTATAGTGTGGATTCTTCTTTTTTTTTTTTTTTTTTTTAGTGAAGTGCAGCAACGTGTGGTTTGTGCCAGCAAAATTCTGCCTTGCTCTTGAATGGGAAATACAGAATGCTTTATGAGATCCTGCATAGCTGGGGGAAAGATTTCTGAAGACATATCCAATGTTTTAGAGCAACTAGGTAGTAGGCCAAGATTTTTATGGTGTGCAATATTTCATAGGGCTTTCAAGGTTGGAGGAAATTTGTTTTTGAACACTGAATATTTTAGGGGCCCCCTATAGTGTGGATTTTTTTTTTTTTTTTTTTTTTTTTTTCCCCCTTCTTTTTTAAACATGTGTTTCACAGTCCCATCTGGAGCTGGAGGGTTTTTTCCGTAACATTTGCTGTCCCAGAGCCACTCACAGTGGAAAATGATTATTATTTTTTATTATTTTTATTTTTTTTCATGGAACATTGAGTATTTTAGAACTGCTCCCGTGCTAGTGGAAAATAACCTGCGTTTGAGGTCCGAAAATTCGATTCTATTAATTTCAAAGTTTTATAGCCATTTAGGTCTATAGCAGAAATTTTAACATCAAAGGATTTAGATCCATTTCAAGAGTAACTGTCTGATTTTTAAGGTTTTTTCTAAGACTAAGAAGGCCTGAGTTCAGGAATGCAACTTTGTTCATGAAGGACAATTTTTGATTTTAAGCATGTGTTTGTTTGCATTTCCTAGTAGGGATGGATTTAATCCTATGCTTAAAGTGCTTTCCTGACTTGGAGCCATAGGATGTGATTGTTTGATTCTCCTACTAGCTGATGTCAGTGATGGAGCTCCCATTTGAATTGCTGGGATCAAAACTGTGCTTGGGAATTCAGAGCCTTTGGCAGTTTGGATGAGTTGACACCTTTGGGCTCCTCCTCAGCTGCATCTGCATGGAGGTGGGGTATGAAGGAAACAAAGGTGGCTACAGGCCATCTCTTACCTCTCCCCCTCTTCGTACTGGCTGGGGATCAAACCAGGAATTCTTCAGCTTGAAAGCAGTATTTTATTGGATGTAGATAGGGAATTACTTCCTTCCAGGATTACAGACTAGAATTACCTTTTCACTTCCCCCCCACCCTGAAGAGAAGGTCTAGGAAATGATTCCCAGAATGATTTGGTGTCTTCTGACAGATTATAAAATAGGCAGCCATTCTGTAGAAGCAGCTTATGTAGATGTGTTAAATTTGGACAGTAAGGTGAAAGATAAGACACATTTTAAAACTGTCTGAGAAAGGATAAATTACAACAGCAGGAGCTTCTTTTGAGTTAAAACAGAAGGCAGAAAATTATAGCAGTGAGGAGGAAATATATTTAAAATTAGCTTGTAAACATCTCTGGTAATAGTCTTCTTGCTACAATTCTGTAATGGAAAAGGCTCTGGAAGACAGTGTGAATGATGTTTTTGTCCATGTAAAGTCCTTACCTAAATAAACTTTTATTTAAAGGAGGGTCAAGCATCTGCAGTAAAATTCCACATTGTGCACAGGTTGAACTCCTCCGTGAAGTCCTACAAATACGTCCCTAAACTTAAGTGCCATTTCAGTTCCATTCAGTTTGTCATGTTTAAGGAAAAAAAAAACAAACAAAAAACCACCAACACCTCATAGTTTGACTTGTTTTATTCTAGTTTAGTTTCTCTTTGGATAATAAAACAGTACTTAAATTTTTTCATGTTTTATTTACATGGATACTACAGGATAGGCCTGAACTATTTGCCTGGCAAAAAAAATGAGCTTTTTTTTTGCATTTTAATAGTATGCTTGAACTTTATCCTGAAGTTTCTTTGTAGGTGCTTTTTGTAATGAGGAATGTGGGCATTGTGTATTTTGCCTGCTTTCTCACAGGACTGGATCAGTGAGACGTGACTGGCTGTGCAGCGCTGCACACCAGTACGGAAGAAAAATTTGACCTCAGGAATAGTAAAGATGGAGAATAACTTTTACAGAAGAAGCATCAGAAATCTGCATGATGGAAGCTTTTTCTCCTGAAATGTATGAATGGTGACTGCGTGCTGGGTTGTGCTGTGTGCTATGTTATGAGAAGAAGATTTATGCAAAGCATTGCTAAGCATGGAGACTATTATAAAGCTTAATGCACATCTAAAAGTAGGGTTTTTTTAGTATTCTCCAACAGTAAGAGTTTCTCCTTGTAGGAATTCCAGAAATGACAGTAAGCACAGGAACTCCATGTCTCTCACAAGACTTAGGGCAGAAAAGGACTTTTCACTGGCAATAGGAACATAGAGATAAACTGAAGTTGTCCAGAAGGGCTTGAAATGTACATGCTGCCTTACTGAAGAATGCAAAGGCACTGAACTCTAAGGAAAGGTCTTTTTCTCCTGCTTAAATTTTTTAATCCATTTATAGGGTATCTATTAGCAGATGAGAAAGATCCACACAGTAAAACTTTTTCTGGCCAATTTCTCTACTGTGTCTCTCTGGAGGCACAATTTCAAGAGATTTATATCACCTTTGTGCTCACCAGTTTCAGGTTCTCCTGACAGGCAGGGTTGGAGCCTGTGATAGGTCCCTGAGCTCTTCCCTGCAAGTATCTTCCTTTTTTCCTTAACTCAGGGATCAAGATAAAGATTTGTACTCTCAGTGGCAACCTAACCGAAAGGCCATGAAAAAGGACACAGAAGGAACTTGATTGCAAATATCAGTTGTTCTTAAGCAAATGGTCCAATATCTCCCAGGCTCACTCTTGGATAGTAAATTGGTTTCTGCATAACAGAAAGATTGGGGAAAGAAAAGGAACCATGAAATGCAAAAACTTGAAGGGTCCTCAAAATTATTGTGAAGAGGCGGCTCAGAGAGTCTTAGTATATTAGAAATTATTAAGAGATAAGAATATTACTTCCCATGAGTTTTGGGTAAAATGGGATACAGGAGTGTTGTGATGTTCCCCATGACTATTTTCAGCTCAAACAGCTCACATTTATGGATGCACATGAAGGTATCTAGATAACATGAACTCTGTTTTACAGTGACAGTGTGTGATAACTGCATACAGTGCATAATAGTGGTGTTTTTCCATGATGTATATAACTGAGCTTTTCTCATGGATTTCCCCCCCCGCCTTTTATCTGTAAGTGACAGCACCTCTGAGGTTGCCTCAATGGATTCCTTGTGCACTTCAGTTGGGCTGGTTGCTGGACTGCCATGCAGGGCTCTCTGCCCACACTTCTGCTCCTTAGACCTAGAATTTATGTTTGTGTATTCACATTATTCACTTGAGAGATGGTCTGATTTCCTTGTGTGCGTGTGGTTTTATTTGCTTGTTTCCCCTAAAGAGAAATGCACACAAGTCTTTGAAGAAAGAAAGGGGAATCATTAGCTATAACTTCCAGTGAATTTAAGGTATGTGTCAGATGCCCCATTTTCAACTTAATTCAGAGGCAAAGCCGTTCTGAGGATTGCTTCTGCAAACTGAACTCCAGCCCAGGTTTTAAAAGGCTCTACGTGTCTCTGAATGAGACACAGGTAGAAGAGTAGAGACATGGCAGTTTTTCCAGGATAAACTTTAGGATACAAACCAAGTTTGGAAAAAGAGAGATTTTGCTTAAGCTAAATCCCAGAAATGAGCTTCATTTCTGAATGCTGTGGTGAGAACAGGGAGGACTGTATCATGAGGTGATATTGGGCTGAAGTTTGATAGGGACTGAGGTTAAAAGCTTAAATTTGAACTTTTCCAAATATTTTTGCGTTTTGTGGAATTTGACTTTAAATCTTTTTACTTCAGTCCCACCTCAACCATGCTGCTTCTGGCTCTGATTGGTCTTCAGGATTTTGGTGCAAGTTAGGTTAATCTGGCTGCAAACTTCTAGACCTTAGATTAAAACAGCTCAGGATCCTCACAACACCTCCTCAACCCATCTGTAGTAAGTATATATGCCTGGATGGCCATGGAAAGTTTACTGTAAAGGAAAAATATGTCTGAGAATGATACACTTCAGCCAAAAAGCTGGGGTAAAATGGAAAAAAGACCCTTAAAACAAGACCTCATTGCAATTCCAAAAGGATTTTTTGAAGGTGGCATAAAGCTTCTTCTGGAAACTTGAAAAACAGATTGGTTTTTTGGACCCTTGTGCACTCTACAGATCTGTACTTTATGCTGTTTTATTCAGTAAACACAATCTCATTAATTTAAAAGCCCCCAACTGTTGCTAAATTGTCTAGAATAAAATCTGTGATTATGCAGAAGAGTGTTCCTCTCCACTGTCTTTCTAGACAAAGTGGTGGGGCAGCTTTTTCCTTCAGTGAAATTGCAGGTTCCAAAAAAATGTCTGGTTCTTATTACAGTAAAGGAAAAACTCGAGGTGTGCATTGGAAGTGCTAAGCCAGTGATTGAAATGTTAAAATTGTTCCTAAAAGCTATTCTACATCATGAAGACATCATATGTAAAGTAATCCTGCACAATGATCTGTGAAGAGAGGAGACTGAATTAGCATTCAATATGGCTGAAACTTCCAAATGTCCCACATTGAGGTCAGCTTCTATAGCAGAACCCAGTTTGGTAGTCTTCAGTGGGCACTCATCAATGTATTTAGGGAAAACACAGTTCAGGTGAAAGACAGTTCAGCTGCTCTGACTTGTCTTTTGCCCTGTGCCTTTGCACATCTCTGCAGCTGGTCACTGTGACACCCCTGTCAGACTTACCCTGTGCTTTGTTCAGGATTTTGGAGCTTTAAAAGAGCGCTTCTGCTGCAGCAGCTCAACCTGAGCACCAGCAATGAAGTGTCTGATTTGCCAGCTTGCAAAATATCCTTTTAAAGGCAGATGTTTGAGGAAAATAAAACAACAGCAGAAGTCCTCCCACAAGGGTGGTACTGTGCCAGTGGAAAAATAATCAAATTAAAAGTAATTCACTGATTGAAATTTAGAATGACAAGTTATCTGCAAATGCTGGGTTTCTCAGAGCTCTTTAAAGTGGGAATGATGGTACAGGAGATTGCTTAACTGAACCCCTCCTTTGATTGTTAATAGCTCTTTGTGTTCATTTTCCTTCACACTGCACTGTTACAAGTTGTATATATGGCATCTGCTACTTGGATAAGTTTTCAGGAGCTTTTTGGACAGAAATTGGGCACATGTATTTCCTCATCTAATGGATACATGTATCCTTTTCTTTTCAAGAGGAATACTATGTCTCAATGTCTTTTTTTCTTCATTTTTATTTAGAAATGGAATATCCATTCCTTAGTAAATTCTGGGATGCAAGTCGAATGAAAAACATGGTGTGCATGTCTTTGTCAATTGAACCTGATTGGGGTTAAGACTCACATCTTGCAGTAGCCAGACACATGAGCACATTGCTTTTGTAGGGCTGGGAGCAGTTTTTAAAGCTGTTCTGTAAGCTTCCCTTGCAGTGCTTAGCCTTTAATCTCAGTGGGGTACTGAATTAATAACAAGCCTCACAACTGGGAAGTTTTGTTGTGAGTGGAAAAGGGAGTGGGTTTGCTACAATGTTGTTACTTTGATTTACACTGTCTGTGAAATGACAGAGGAACTCAGGATTCTTGGATGTTATAGAAGCAGTTAGCAATGTAAAACCTATGGTTTATCTCTCATAATACATGTTTTAATTTTAAAGGTGTTCCCCAACCAAATGTAGCATGGTTTAAGAAGAAAGACTTTCTGCAAAGCAATTCTTTCTTAGTTTTGAATGGCTCTTTACTTCTGAGGAATGTTTCCTATGAAGATGCAGGAACATACACTTGCAGAGCGTCCAACGCTCTTGGAAAAGCTGAGGCTGTGTCTGTTCTCCACTTAAGTGGTAAGTACTAAATGAGAATTCCTTACTGATAACAACAGTGAGCCACTTCAGTTATGAGGGTGAACCAATGAAATAGTTGGGGAGATATTTAACACTTTATTATGAGCTTGGAATTTTTGATTGCTTCTGACTCCCTGGGATCTGTTCTCTATTTTATGTTTCCTGTAATAGTGGATATAAGTACAGATGGCTTGACTTGTGACTTCTTTAAAAGTTGTTCCATCTTCTTGCTTTCAGGCAACAAATATCAGCCCGTAAGCCAGCAGACACATTAAAAAACTAAATCTACTGTCATATTATATTGTTCCCAGTGCTTTTATCTAGGTAAACAAAGCAGGCTTGAGTTATTCAGAAAATCTGCAGGGAAGTGCAGTGAAATGATAGTAAAAGCTGTTTGGGGAGTTCGATGTTTTTGTGGGTTTTTTTCATTATAGAGGCCAATAAAACATAAGGACATGGAAAACAAAACAATTCTTAATATTAATTGCTAAATTTCAGAATAGATAACAGAGACTCCATTTAAATTACTATTGTAAGGAGATTAATCATGTAATACTTTACAATACTTTAGATCCTTTTTTACTTTAGATCCTTCAGGTCTAGAGACAAATGTATCATCATTTTGCTGTACAAAGTACAACAAGGTACATATGACCAATCCTGCTACAACGCTTGCTTGCTTAGGCACACGTGTAGGGCAGGTTATGGATGGTTGGATCTGTTGGCCAAGAAAGTGGTACCGAAGACATAACAGGAGTCTTTTGTGTGAGGATGAGTGTAGACTGACACTCCCTTCTTGGTTTCAGTTTTCCTGGATTCCATCAAAACCTTCAGAGTCCCAGAGAGGAATATTATTATTATGACATGACTGGGAAAATGGCTCACAAGAGTCCTAACTTTATTTCTGTTCCTGTTCATGTGATGTTTGTTAAAATAAATCTGGGGTGCATAGGAGAGGGACAGGGACAAATTCTGCAATTTTTCTTGGCTCTGCAAAACTGCAATGAAATGGGCAGACTTCTGGTGTCTGGACTTGCAGATTGCCCTGCCTCAATGTTGTCTGAAGCAACAGCATGTCAGCAGTTTGGACTTGGCTACAGCAATTCCTGCCTGACCTGGGGCCATCAAGCAATTGAGAAAAATCTGGGCAGCTTTTATAATAAAGTGTCCCAAGAACTAGCAAGGCCACTAGCCTTTTGCCTGTCCATGCCATATGTCCATGGTTCCTGGGGGTTCTGTTGAGACTTTTTTCCCCCAGTGTTTACACAGACAAGCAGGAGGCTTTGTAGAGACATTGCACACTGAGGAAGAATGTTGAGCCAATGTAAAATGACCCATGGAAGTTAGACTATAACAAAAGATTTAAACCATTCTGGAAGGAGAATCACAGAGAAAGATGCACATTCGTTGAAACAGAAATGTTGACTAAGTGGCAAGAACTGTGTGTTATTAACACATTGCTCACATTTTTGCAGTTACTCTGCCTGGCATATGATAAAAAGGAGTTGCTATAGTGACAGGCATATGATTCTGCATACATTATGCTGTCTCTGTGCGTGATGAGATTTAAAGAGATTTCTCTTTTTCTGTTGTAGCACTTTATCATAATTCCATCTAATGGAACAGAGGAACTGACCTGATTCTATTCAGATAATTGTTTTGTTTAAAATTCCTGTATGTGAATGACTGGTACTGGAATAATAAAATTGTCATGAGAAACAGGAAATACATCCTGTAAATCTTGGGTTTAGACTGTTACAGACTTTTTTTCCTAATAAATAAAATGCAATTAATTTGATTGATTCAGAAAGTTGCATAAACATTATAAATAATTTGTTTCCCTCTTTACATATCTGAAGTATATATGTTAGACAGAAAATTTAACTGCATAAATGAGATTGATCCTAAAGAGTTCCCAAGTGCTATTATCCTCCTGCTTCCTAAAAAGCATGTTGGATATTTTAATGCAATTTTTTTTCTTAGCATCTTGATTTAATTATTACTAAGAGATGTTACACCTTGTGTTACAGAACAAAAACATGCAGAAAATAACACTCTGTTATCAAAGGGAAGCAGAAGAAAATGTGTCCTAATGGCGACTACAATTGGTACAAATGTCAGTGTGGTACCTGGAGATTCACTAAGAATAGGTATGTTGGCTTTTTTACTTTGTCATTTCAATTATACTATTTATTAATCTAATTAAAAAGGAAAGGGCCCCATGGAGAAAGTGACTGTAATTCTTAAGAGTCCAGGATGACCTTTAAGGCCCCTACTCAACCCTTTCTATGATTCTATGATTTCGTAACCATATCTCAGCTTTCTGTTGTCAGGGAGGGAGCCTTTTCAAAGATTCAGCTTTTCAAAAAGTGTTTTAAAATGGTGACCCTTCAGACCTCACCTAGGTGACTCACCATGGGACTGAAGTTGTGCTATTTCTTTGAGCTTCACTTGAAAATGATGTTGGGGCATTCAGTGGTGCTCTGTAACTGCTTTTTTATTTTTTCTGTCTAAATTAATAGCTCTGTTTCTGACCCTGCTTGTGCCTGCGGAGTGAAAATGCAGCAATTTAATATATTTATGACTCCCTTCCAAAACAGATAGAAATCCTTTCAGTGTAAACCTATTTGCACATTGTAGAATATAAGATGAAATCTTTTTTCCATTTAAATGATTGATCTTCAGTTGATGGCTTCATTCATATAGAAGTTTGTAAGAAAGGGAAAATATAAAGAACTATGGTAAGTATACATAGCTTACACTGCTTCTAGCCTTCAAGGGACAGTTGGATCTTGAGTCATAGCTTGGACTTCAGTGAATACATTTGTACTCCTGTTTTAATTTAGACTGGTAAGATCTTTTATGTAGAATGACACACTCATGCACACTTATTCACAAACTTTTCAGCATGTTTAGAAAGACCTGCTAAAATGCTGTTGATTTTTAGGTTGCCCGGTGTTGTCCAGCTACAGAAATACAGTTCACTGGCTTTTTGGAGAAAGTCCAATTGAGGAAGTTAAGACTTTGGAGTACCGACCCCTGGCTGGGGGTCGTATCCTAGAGGTGAACACCAACTCGGGTCAATTTGCTGGACAATTCCAATGTTGGACTTCAACCAGTGCAAAACCAATGTCAGTTTGGGTAAATGTCAAGAAGGAAGGTTTGTTGAAAATTATATGACAAATTATTAATTTTTAAAAATATTTTCTTTCACTCTGTAAAGACTTACCTGAAACTTAACCTGCTTCATAGAGAAGGTAATTCTTAAATACATGTTTAACTTCACTTGTGTGAATAGTCCAATTTAAGTCAATAGACAATGAGAGTGGGATATGGGGAATACTGTGTATCCAAATACCACGTGGCGGTTCACTTTTCTTACCTGTGTAGCTGAGAAGCTGAGAGAATGTTGCCTGGTTTGGTGCCTTGCTGCTTAAACAGTTTTAAAACAGTCAGGTTTTTTTA
>NW_009952711.1:9672635-9679595 GCF_000747805.2 Chaetura pelagica
TCCCCTACAACAAATCATACACATTGCTGCCATGAGAGCCCACCAAACAAAGAATACTGAGTTTGAGGTCACCATTGGAAATATTTTAATTATAATTGGAATAATATCATTGTCATAATCCAGTGTTATTACAATGATATGGTAGTCATCTTCTTGTAGTCACCTTAAGCGTATCAATTTACTAGGAAACACTCATCATTTTCAGTTATAATTTTTCAAGAACATTTTGTAATGTCCTCCAATACAATGTGCTTGCACAAAACTACATTTCTATTAGTAGGTTATAAAATGTGCAACTGTGGATTATAGATGAATTTGACAAGGATCTTACATGTACACCAGCAGGACAATAGCCGCTATCTGCAAACATTCTATAAAGTTTGTAAGTATTTAAAGTGCTTTAGAAATTAATTACTTTATAATTAGGCTTTCAAAAAAAGTAGAAATTTAGATTCAAATAAGAGTCTGGCAGCAAAGCACCCAACTCCATCTGACAGCTTAAAAATAAAAAAATCTTTAACCAGTCAATATACTTGAAATGCAAATCAGGTTTAAAGACAAATATCTGTTGAAAGTGAACATTTTTGTATGTGATTTATCTACTATCCTGTCAATATTATTTGGCTTACTGTTCATGTGCAAAGGACTCATGCTGCAAGATCAGATCTTGCAAATCCCCTCTGCTGTGTATTAGGGTGCTCTCAGTGACTACCAATAGATTCATGTTATGGATGAGAATGGTGCTGTTATGCAGGGGTTTGAGGAGTGAGTTACATTTACAGAGTAATCTTACTGAAATATATCTATAACTAAAATGTTTATTTTTAAAAATCAGAATTCAGAAAAATATTAATGAACAAAGTCAGAAAATATTGTGATAGAATTTATATTTTAAAAATCAGGTCTTGGTCCTAATATAAATCTCATTAAAGTTAGAATTTCGGAACAGGTCTATCCAAGTATTGAACTATCCACCTGTATTCTTCAGCTGGTTGGCCTTTTGGTTGCCCAATACTCTTTCCAGTATTTTGGGGAGATTTAATTTCTCGTTGTGAGCTTTAGCTCTGATTGTTTTCTCACTTGAACTGCCCATGCAATTGTAAAGACTGCAAAACGCCCTGTGTTGGTTTTTGCACAGTAGGCATATTGAGGGCAGTATCATCCTCATTAAACTAGCAATACAGTCTCTCCATCATAGTTGCAGTCAGTAAATTTAACTATTTCTACTTTGAAAAAGGCCCTTTTGTATTATTTTAAGAAACCCAGAAGTAATAAGGAAACATTGAAAAACAATAAGTTAAAGAATTCATTATGTGCTGGAAGAGTGAGCCTGTGGACACAGCTGGTAGCTATCAATTACTCTTGGTTATTACAGAAAAATCTGACTCCTTCTGTGATCACATAAAAAATCTGTCAACATTGCACAGTACTTCATCTTTTACCAAGTGTCAAAAAAAAAAGTTGTGGGGGAAGGGGCAAGTGTGGAATTGTGACTAAATATAAAGCTCGTAATTGTTAGAGGTGATTGGGTTTTAATATAAAATGCACTTTAAAACAAATCCCTTTTTCATCTTGCCAGATGCCTCAGTGGCAAATTATTTACACATTAAATACTTTTCTATAGTTTAGTACAGGATTCTCTTAAATCCTGAAATTATGTGAAGTGTCTGGACTAAGATGAGTTTTCTTCAGAATAAAATTACTGTAGAACAGCAGGAAACCTAGAGAGCCTGATTTACAGTTTCCTCTCTTTAATGTTCGTTGTATTAAAATGTTCTGAAAGTTTTAAAAGAAGCTCATCAGTTCCTACTGTGAGACAGGTTCTGCCCTTCATGTGCACATATGCTGATCCCATTTGCCTTCTGGAGAACTTCATGCTCACACATAAGGGCAGAATTTGAGGGAAAGCTGAGTAGGACTAAATTCTACTCAGGCTTATGGGTCCCTTTTCACAATGCTTTTCTACAGAGGATGCAGCATCTATCCAGTGTACAGGAAGGGCTGCCAGGTCAACTAAAATATGATGCAATTATAACATGTAGTGCATCTTTCACACTATTTTCAATTGCATTTCTTAGATTATAAATGGGAATATGCTGAGTGGAGTACTTGCTCTGCTAGCTGTGGGAATTCAGGAACCCGCTCCAGAAGACTGCAGTGCATGGATGCAGAGAACCAGAAAGTAAATGAATCATTATGCAGAGAGCTGGAAAAGCCAGCGATTATTTACCAGTCATGCAACACAAATGACTGCCCTGCCAGGTAAACTCCTTTCTGCTCTATTTGCATGTGCTCTGTCTGTATTAAAATGCAGTCGCAACCTCCCGAAATTGTTTCTGTATTTATGCACTGGGTCTGAAGTTGGGCTTTACTTCATCATGAACCCTAAAGCATGAGGGACATCAAAATGGATCACAAGCAAGTGGGAAAATGTTTGATTAAGCTGAATAAATCAGATCCTCTGCAAGTCTCCATGCTGCTGCTACTGCAAATCTTGCTGCTACTGCACTAACACCTGGAGAGCTGAGCTGGAGGACTTTCTGAAGCACTGGGATGTGCTGGTTTTGTAGAATCTTTGCCAATACTCTGAGAGAAAACTCATTATGTTTAGAGCATCCAGGATACTGGTGACTTGAATCTGTGTTCATCTCCCCTCCTTCTGTTCTAAGTAGAATGTTTACTGTGGAATGCCTCATTTGTCTCTAATGCCCTTCACCACAGTGTCACACTCCTTGTGTGTGCTTCCCTGCCAATTTTCTGGCTGGATCAATTGGACTACATTGTGACTGTGGGGCAGAAAATGTTTATATCCCAGGGAAGTAAATCACAACATCTGAATCCAAAAGCCAAAACCTTACCTCTAGACTACTTGAGTTGCACTGAGCATTCCAGCTCAACAAGGCATTGCTCTAGGTTTTTAGCAGGAAACCCCACAGGCATCTTCAAAACAAATGATTTCCAGTGCTTAAAAGGATTTGCCATCAGTTAGTAGTGTAAAATCCATGAGGGATGAAAAGTCATGCACACATTTTGGAGCTCTCCCTCACTGGAAACTGTTTGGACAGAAGCGTGAAGACCTTAGCTGACATTGTGGGAGTACATCTTGCCAATATGTTCTAAACTCTGTTCTAAATACAGAAAACATAGCAACAGATAAATATCAGGAGAAATTTGTATTTCGTTATTAGCAGCCAAAAAAACAGATCATCTTAAATTGTGAGCCTGAGCTTCAGCCAGCCTGTAACAAGGAAACTTTTTGCCAGTGGAAAAATACTGAAATAGAACTAATAGTTTGAAGCATACAGACTGTTGAAGGTTTTCTTCTTAGAGTCATAGAATCATAGAATGTATTGAGTTGGAAAGGACCTCTAAAGGTCATCTAGTCCAGTCCCCCTACAATAAGCAGGGACATCTCACACTAGAACAGATTGCTCAGAGTCCCATCAAGCCTGATCTTGAATGTCTCCAAGGATGGAGCCTCCACCACCCCTAGGCAACCTGTTCCAGGGCTCCACCACCCTCATATTAAGCAACTTTTTTCCAATATCCAACCTAAATCTAGGCTTTTGTAGCTTAAAACCATTACTCCTTGTCCTATCATTACATGCTCTAGTGAACAGCTCTTCCCCAGCCTTCTTACATGCTCCTTTCAGGTATTGGAAGGTCACTATAAGGTCCCCCTGGAGTCTCCTCCCCTTCAGGCTGAACAACCCCAACTTCCTCAGCCTGTCTTCATAAGAGAGGTGCTCCAGCTCTCTGATAATTTTTGTTACCTTCCTCTGGATGTGCTCTGACATGTTGACATCCTGCTTGTGCTGGGGGCTCCAGAGCTGGTCACAGTACTTCAGATGAGGTCTCATCAGGGCAGAGTAGAGGGGCAGAATTGCCTCTCTTGACCTGCTGTCCACACTTCTTTTGATGAAGCCCAGGATGCAGTTGGCCCTCTGGGCTGCAGTTACACATTGGTGGCTCACGTCCAGCTTTTCATCCACTAACTCACATCCACAGTCCAGCCATTCAGAGTAGATGACAGCATTAGGAGGATAGGGGGGGCCTGGTGCTCCCTTGAGGAAGGTCATGCCTGGTCAGTGGGCTGCAGTGCATGACTTAACAAACTGATTATCACTGGACTTAGACTACTCAACACAAAATCCAGTTTGTCATACAGCTAAATGGACTGGGAACTGAATTTTCTCCTATTAAATTGCTTAGATTTATTTTGCTTTTAATTTGGCTTTATGTATTTACCAGTGGAAAGAAATTGTTTGTATACTAACATAATCCACTCTACCTTGAATTATACATGCATGCTAACACATAAATTCTTTTTCTTTTATTCCACACTTCCTGTAAAGGAAGATCATCCCAGATGCCTGGAGAATAGCCTTGTGTCTCATTCCTAGTACCTCCAATCTCTTCCCCTTCCCAGGGATTACTGACCTGGGAGGGAAGTGCAAAACATTCAGACTCCTCTTTCTGTTTCCCCACTCACTGATTTGTGCATGATCTTCGCATCCCAAGGCAACTCTTTTGAAAGTGTGAATAGAATTATAAAGGCTTTAGATATACAGTCAGTATCACAAGTCCTTATTATCAAAAGTGTTTTGCATGTGTTTAATTACTTCTTCCAGCACGGCACAGAAGTACAGTTAAGCAAACATCAGGGTTTAAACAGTTACTTAATGTGTGCTGGACATGTTTGCCAAATTTGGGCCTTGCTGACTGCCTGTGCATGCTCTGCACCAAATGTTTGCAGAAGTACTTGAGCTTTAAAAGGGATGAAAACACAGAGTCCAGAATGCAAAAGATTAATCTTCCTTGAATGGATATAAAGTGTTTGGCAGTGAGAAAATGAAATAATTGCTAAAAAGAATAGAACATTTTTCCAGTTATCACAGTTGTGCTAACATAAAATCCTGTTCTGTGTTTCTAGCCTAGATTTATGAAAAGAGCAAGTCAAATATCTTGTATTACCACCTGCTGCTTTCCCATTATTATTCCCAGCTGCCAAGAGAGATTAAGTCTTTGCAACTTCTAATCAATAAAGGACATGTTCTGTTTGAGCTGTTATCTAGCAAGATCTTGATGCAATGTATTTGGATGAGTTATGACACCTGTTGTTTTAGTAGTAACAAAATCAGTATGATTAATTTTATAAATTATGGAAAAGTATGCTACCCTTTAGAAGCATTAAATCTAGCAGAGGCTGTAGGATTTACCTAACACAACCCTTTGGGTAACAAACAGTGTAACCTCTCATAGCATATATTGAGTCACAGGCATTTTAGAAGTCACCAGTTAATGAAATGTGTAAGATCTAGCTTAACTACGGAAAAAGATGATTCAACCTTTTCTCACATCTAAAAGTCGCGATGACTTTCTTTTTATTTTTATTTGTAAATGGATCACTACGAACTACTAGCAAGTTTGTTGCTATATATATGTGTATATATAAAAATATATATAGTTGCTATAACTTTGTCTCTGTGCCCTGTAGGTGGGTAACTAGTCCATGGTCAGTGTGCTCTGCATCTTGTGGCAACGGATTTCACCATCGTCAAGTAACTTGTCAACAAGTTCGAGCCAATGGCAGTGAGCTGACCCTGCCATCAGGGGCTTGTGTGCACAGAGATCGTCCTGCAGGAAGGAAACCCTGTTTGGGTCAGTTGTGTGCAGTGGGCACAGTACAGACAAAAGGACAGGTAAGTTCTGGAGTTTGTCTGGAAACTCCTTTTACAATATAAGTTTATCAGTGCCATCATCCCATTGACTGAACTCTTGTTCTCTTGCACAAAGGATGAGCAATGTGGCACCAGTTCTAACTAACTCCCAGAGCAGTGAATTACGAATCTCTGGGGTTTTGTTTGCATTTTCATTTTGTGATACTCTATTTGTCAAAGACGAGATCTGAAACCTGAGTATTCGTTTCAGTATCTTTACAAGCTAAGCTGTTACTGTGCGTTCCATTCTTAAGGCAGTATGTTGCTTTTAGTGCTGTCTTTGAAGAAAACTGTTTGAATAGTACTTGTGAAATATCCAAAGAGAAATATGCAAATGTGCTTCAAAAGCAGTTGCCACAATATTTAATACATAGACTGCTCCTTTCTTATGTTTTCTGTTTCTTCATTTGTGCAGTCATCTTGGGTTCATTTTGATACGAGTCTCATAATTATTAACACAGTATTTACTATTCAATGAACAAAGTAATGAATTAAGAGAATGATGGTTGCCACATTTCTGATACAGGTATTTGTGATTGTTAGAGCTGCAGGAAGAATGTTGTTGCACTGCAGGTATGAAATGATGAGATAAAAGGCAGTGGATTTAGCCTAACGGAAATGTAGGAAATCAGCATCTTGGTGAAATTGCACAGAGAATCCAAAATATCTAGGCCTTATCAGAACACAGGTATGATAGGGCTGAAGAGGAAAAATATAAAAAATCAAGGATTATGTCTGGGTATATACTTGGTAACTTCCTAGAAGGGTGATTCTGTTGTATATTAACTTGGTTGTTTCTTTTTCTTTCCCCTCACCCCTTTCTCTCACTGTTTAGTGTTCTGGTCGCTGTGCAGGCCGCCCTCTGTATTTACAGCATCGTCACTTTTTATGCCAACTTCAGAATGGATCTTTGGTGCCAAACTCTCCTTGTGATGAAGGAAAGAGGTATGAGTTTGAAAGCAGTGCAAGTTAGATTCTTTAGATGATCAAATTAAGGATACAGGATTGTCATTTAAGTACAAATATGCAACTTCTTATGTTTCAAACACAAAGAAAGGAGGTAGTGGCAGACATCCCTGTGTTCTCTGGATGCATCCAGGAACCCAAGCAGGGTAATGGATTTGAGCAGCATTCTCCACTGTCCTAATGATGAAGTTAGAAAGAGTGAGAGAATCTTGATTCCCAAAAAGAAAGTAGAAATTGGAGTGATCTGGCAGAACTTTTTTTTATTACTGCTGAA
>NW_009952711.1:9679923-9694927 GCF_000747805.2 Chaetura pelagica
GAACCGAGTCTCTTGATATAATTTTTTATTCTGGTCTACTGCTGCCCAAATTTTATAAAATAAGAGTTTTCTTGGGCCTTATTTTGTGGACCATGTAAATTGGTTTACTAGTTTAAGATTACTGAAATAAGCTGTACTTCTTGGCATAACTAGATCTCATTGTGCCTCTTAGTTGGTACTGTTGAGGTACCTAAAAACTGAATAGTCAAGAGGGTCAATGTTTCTAAGGGTAAAATATTTTTCTATTCCAGGATTAAGGAATTGATTTAAAAAAACAGGGCTCAGTGTTTTGTTTCCTCATGAGGGGAGGCATGAAGAATGGGCACAAAATGAAATACAGGAAATCCAACTTAAATATTAAAAAAATATTTTCTTTTTTACTGTGAATGTTCTCAAACCCTGAAACAGGTTACCCATAAAGGTTGTGGGGTCTCCATCCTTGGAGATATTCAATACATAAACAGAGATGGTCTTGAGCAGCCTGTTCTACTTTACTGCACTATGAGCTGGGGACATGGACTAATCAGTTTCCAGAAGTCCCTCCCAATATTGGTTCTATCATTCTGTGAATTTACAAAAATAAATGTTTAGCTGGTGTTTGTTTTCCTGCACAGATCTCCTGTCAGAAGAAACTGTTCTTCAGAGGTATGTGATGTCTACTGGCGGACAGGCCCTTGGAGGCCTTGCAGCGTGGCCTGCGGGAGCGGGATCCAGTCAAGACGAGTGTACTGTGTGTACAGAAAGAGTAACAGACCTGTGGCTGAGCAGTATTGCAGATGGAGGAAGAGACCAGTGACCTGGCAACACTGCCATGTCACATCCTGTGGCAGTATGTAAATGTTTATTTATATATGAGCATAGGAATAGTTTGTAGCAGTTATATTAGAAAGTGACTCACAGTTGTACACCAATGATTTTGCAAGCATTTGATTGTGCATCAAATGTAAAACTATCCTCTCCAAGGAGCACTTCAAAATCCTGGGGTGGTTTTTCTCTAAGACTAGGTCAGTTTGATACCAAATCCTCAAAAGCACTTTTAGAAACAGGATATATTTGAAGCTGTTTTATGCAAACTTCCCTACATGACCATGCCAGTTGTGACTCTTAAGTCTCTGAGCGAGCTGTTAATTCCTGAAAGATGGGCAGTTTTCTGCAACAGGCAATAGGTGACTGAATGCAGTGAGGTCACACCTTTTATTTGTGACCTAGTCTAGCTCTGAATCCACTGTTGCCAGAAATACAAAGTAAAATAATTACAAATCTGTCAGGAAATGATCTGTTGTTTACAGTTAAGATTATAAATTCTACTACTTATCTCTTGTCCATTATAAGGCATTTACTGTTTAAATACATTTTTCAGAAGGCGAATGCAAGGATACAACTCACTACTGTACATTTGTAAAGCAACTAAAGCTATGCTTGATAGACATCTACAAACAAAGATGTTGTCAGTCATGTCAAGAAATGTAACCCTGCTATGGAAAGTTCAAGATGCTGCAGTGAAGAGATGAGACGAGAGGTACATTAAACTAGCCTGCTCAAAGTATATCTTGTAAATAAGACATCAGTCATAACAGTGAAATGGAAACATGGGGCTAATGAAAAAACAGTATGGCAGATTGATATGCTGGACAGGGTATTTTTTTCTGGGAACTTTTACTATCCACTCTTTGCAATGGAACTTAAAATGTCTTAAACGTTTTCGTGTCTGGATTAGGAAGTTAATGTCATGGCATAGCAACTGCAAAATTTTATAGGCCATCACATGATAATTTTATCAGAAGAAAAAGCACTATGTAAAAGCACTAGGTAGTGTGACTGTCCTTAATTTACGAGAAAAACAAAGTCACAAAATCCCTTGAAGAATTTTGGAAAGCAGTGACTATTGACCCCTAGGTTTTGCTTTCATTATCAAATTTTACACAATTTTTAAATTTATAGAAGCTGTGGCTTGTAACTGTAAAATTTTTGGCAGTGACTTGATTTCTATAAACAGCTTGTGCTTAAGGGTCCATCTCACAGGATCTGTTTTACTGGCATTAGCTGTCAGATGGATACACAGAAGTACATTTCATTTTTTGTGCTTGTATTTATGTGTGTGGAACAAAAGACATGGTAGATGCTAGTGCAATTTTCAAAACAGCAAAAGATCTGTTTTGAATAAATTAGGTGTCATTTTCCATTGTTTCAATTCTTCTGCTCCCACCACTGAAGTAAAATCAAAGTTCTGGCATGATTAGACTTTTCTACTGTTTTTAGACACAAGGTTTCCTTGTCAGAGCTGTGAATGAAATGCCAACAAGCACTGTTCTCTTGCACATCAAGTCAAATGAGGAGCCCATAACTGGCCAAACGTGGCTCCCAGATTTTCTATTTTGAAAAAAAAAAATCCCCCCTACTAATGGGAAGAATATCCAAGGAAGAATTATTCATTATGAAGAAATATTTTTTGAGCACTTTTCTATTCGCATGACTTTTCATCATGACCAGTAGCCATTTGAATCTTTTGCAAGTTGATAATCAATTCTGATGATGATATTCCCAGGTAAATTATTTTCCATGTTACGAATTATGCTTTATTAGGGGGCTGGAAGCAGAGAGAACCCCATAGGAGCCAGCAGGCAGATGTGTCTTTTTAATTTTGTAGTTTCCAAACTACTGCACATGTTGAAGCCTGAATGCTTGTATTGACTTGGATCTTGTGTTAAATTACTGACTAGGTTACACGCTAAGTAGTGGGCATGCTGTAAGAACAGTTAGAAATGGCAGTCCTGCCCAGGGGGGTTGCATCACTGAACATTAGATTAGCACTACTGTATAGAAAATGTTTAATGTGGACTATTGTGTCCAAGGATGACTGCAAGGAGAGGATATTCCTGATCAGTACCTTTTTTAATCAGCAATGGGTCTTGATTGTTTAAGCAGTTTTTTATAAATTAAAAGAAAACTTTTGTAAGATACTTTTGTACATATTTATTGTCTGATTTAAAAGTGCAATATTTTGTTTTGTACAGTGTTTAATAAAGATTTTTGGACATATATTTTTTCTTATTACCAAAATTTCTTATTCATGTTTTTCCTTTATATTTAAAATTTTCAAATGTTAACACATGGTAATTTTGTTTTGTGGCTTTAATTCTGTCTTTGGTTAAGTATGCATGCTATACAGAAGCAGTGCTGTAAATGTTTGTTATTGTAATTGGCATGACATTCCTCTGTAGATTATTTTATTGCTTCTCCAGTAACTAAAGATGTCTAATATTTAGCTTTCTTGAACACAGTTTTGCTATTTCTGAAATAAACTCTAGTTTGATTATTCAACACTGTGATTTGCAACAGGTTGTTTATTACTGTGATGTTCCTGGTAGCTGTGCTTTAATTCCAAGTGTTGTTTTATCAACCTACCATGTCCATAATTCTGGGACTTTTTCAAAGCTAAGATTAGTCCTGATTTTTGAGAACTTATCAGACAGATTGTCAGCTCCATTACAGTCTGTTTGTCCTGCTATTTAAAGCCAATATGAATGTAAGCTGGCTGAAAAAGTGGGGAAGAGAATTTGCTCAAATCCATACAGCTCTCTCTGAAATCGAGAATCAGGATTCTGTAAAAAGGTGGAATAAAGTTACATTTCTTTGCCAGGCTTTCATCTACTGCAGATTTTGTTTAGACCCCACAGAAAAGGTCTATGTTTCAAATTTACTGGATGATGGCAATAGCTATGTGAAAAAATCCTTGTTTCAGAATATCCAATATGTGCAGTAGTTTTTAGAAAGACGAGTCTCATAAATAATAAGAACAAGAAAAGCTTTTAAAAAGTGTATGAGATGGAAAAAAAAGTCCAGCAATGCAATTGTGGTATTTCAGAGTTATCCAAGATGGTAACATTGGCAAAGGTGCATGGGTCTATTTCATCTTCTTTTTTTTTGTCACCAATGCATTCTTTCTGTGCACTCTATAAAAAACAAACCAACAACCCTGTGGAGCAGTTCTGTGGAGTGTGCTATACAGCATAGTGCATAAAAAGCAATTTTAGAACTGCAGTTGTTTTCATGAGTAACATAACTTTTCTGCTTTTACATCTTGCTTTAGAGCATGACATCATAAAATGCTTTTTTAACAGCTGTTATTTTGGGAAATAGTTTTCCAGCCTGCTGTTCATTCTGTCTGCATTTCAATAATATGGTGCTTATGTAAAAGCTGACTTTGAGTACTGAACACTCTGTGAAAGGTTTATAATATCATTTGTTGCTTTTCCTGGAAGCATAACCAGTAGGGTGGGGCTCTTCCTACTCTAATGTAGTAACAGCTTCTCTCTTTCACTGTTAAACTTAGGGGAAAATATTAGGGGCAAAATGAAAAGGAATATGCCCCCTCCACCCTAAAACAAATACTTCAAACATGTTGGCAGATAAACTGTTCAATGCAACTGAATGTGCTCTCCACTTCCTGTCAAAAATTGTTCTGCTATGCTGGTAGGTGGCAGCAAATGACTTTTCGTAACTTAAGGGGCAGGGGGTGGGGTGGAAGTGACTTAAGAGCTAAAAAAAACAGCTGTGAAAATTACAAAAAGCATCTGGGCTCACTCACAGACACAGAGGAGG
This sequence comes from Chaetura pelagica, assembly GCF_000747805.2. Classification (NCBI taxonomy): domain Eukaryota; kingdom Metazoa; phylum Chordata; class Aves; order Apodiformes; family Apodidae; genus Chaetura; species Chaetura pelagica. The sequence continues at coordinate 9,684,526 of NW_009952711.1, forward strand.
AGCTGTTTAAGCAGAACATGCAGAACATGTAACTTCATGGATTCAGATTGTGATTCTTAATGAGCTTTCTTCCTCACTGGAAAAGAGAGCTGGGAAAGCTCTCTAGAAGCTTCTTTAAACTTCTCAGGAGGTACCAAGATTGTGTATAGGATATGGACTTGGGTAGGTGTCCAGTTGTAGCCAGACAGAGAATGACTCATAAAGAAAAGGGTGTTTGTAATTTTTTTTCTTCTGTGGTACAGAAGGAGGAGAATGAACTGGATTTTTTCCTGTGCTGCTTTTAGGATATTACAGCTTTACATTGCCCTCATTCATGCCCAATCCAAAAGATGTCCTTTAACCAGCCTAAGGATGTGAATAATCTTCAGAGAGAAAAGTTTAATTCAATTGTTGTTTCATTAACAGACTAAATCATATTACAAAAACACAGTACAAAGACAAAAATTACCTAAACGCAACTGTTGTTGTGATGAAGTCTGGAGTGGTTTTCTGCAATGCTCTTATGCACAGCTAATATACTCAGTTCAGCCTTCTTCCTTGCATTTGATCCAGTTCCTGCTTTCAACATGTTTCCATCATTGGTCTTAGTCCTTTTATTGCTGATTTGGTTTATGTAGCATGAGCAAACAATTCTTCAGAACCCAAATGACTGCCCTACACCACTGCATGCAAGATATGCAGTGCTGAAAAACACCCCCTGCAGCAGGGAGAGAACATGATAATACTGTCAATCGTGGCTCTATTCACTGGGACCTGCTTAAATGATGAACATAACAGGACTGAAACCAATTCAACCAATTCTCTCAAAATTAGGTGAAGATACAAAAATAAAATACAAAATATCTCATACAGGGGTTTAATCATTATGTGTACAATTTCTTTGGACTTTTTGTTTTCTGTGTATTTGCAACAAATACTTCTTTGAAGAGCAGACGGACTGAAGCCAGGCTGTCAAGTGATTTCTGCATCTTGGCTGCTATTTTTTTTTAAACCAAATTTACACTGGCTTCTGTTAAATCTACAGCCACAAAATTATCTGCCATTTTTCACTTCAGACTGCGTCTGCAGTGAACTTTGCCAGTGATAACAGGCTGTTAGCTCTAAAAATTAGGTAGCAGGATCAAAAACTGTGGTGGATGGATGGTTTTGAGCCTCATCCTCTGCTTCCTCACCATCTACCTTAGAAACTAGAAAACCAATAATCTGTGAAATCTCTGTGTTTGATTGAATTTGCACACTGGATTTAAAAATTTTTCCTGTGGGGAGGACACATACTTAGAGTGTCAGTGTCCCCAAAGCTTTGCATCAGCATTGTTGTCTTTGGAAGTGAGGCTGAAATGCACTATCAGGGAAATTAGGCAACAGAGTCTAACTACCTGCTTTTTTATGTCTGAGGGATTTCAAGTACATGCACAGAGAAAGAAAAAGGTTCCTTCTGGTTAATTGCAATTAGAAATCACACCATGACCCTTATACTCATCTAAGAACTGAATGAAGGAAAAATAATGATGACTAAAACTAAAATCAGGTTTTTAGAAATTACACGATGTCCTGGGCTGCTATCTTATTATTTGGGCAGCAAAATGTAAAAAAAAATATTCTTCTCAGATTCCTCAAAGAATTGATGAGAAGAAAAGCTAGACTGATGATCTAGTTATTTAGATGATTATAGCATCATTTGCTCAGTATCAAAAAGTCAAGGAAACTAGAATGCACAATCAAAAAAAAAAAAATAGATGCCATGTCAGATGCACTATTCCTACAAAAATTGGCAAATCTTTAATAGTATTTTAATACACTCCTGGTTTTACTTTGATTTTCTTCAAGCTATTAGTTTAAATGCTTTTAAAAATCTGAATTTGCATTATTTAATTTCCTGTCAGTGATATTTAAAGAAAACCAAACAATTAGGATTTGAATTATTTCACGGGGGTGCTTGAAATGCTGCATAAAATATTATGACACAACAGCTACCTCCTTTGGAATGGGATTACTATTTGACTCAGAAAATTCTGGAGTAAGCTGGCGGAAGAATTTGTGACCATGAGCATCTGTGCTTAGATAGATGTAACCTGGAGGAGATGGGTAATTTGCTGGGCAGATCTCTTGTTTCTTTGGTGTGTATTCTGTGCTATACATCGTTTCACCTTGGAAAGGAGCTGAATCGGTAACTATGGCATGCACAGGTTTGAAGCTCTGAGCTGGAATGATCTGATGTGGTATGTAATGAGATCTGAATGTAGTTAAATCATAAAATTTTCCTGTGGGTTTTGGAATTTCCTCCTGTTTCTTAGTAATCGCTTGCCGACAGCTGCCCCAAGCTTTAAAGTCTTCCCTCATAGTAGTAATCCCTTGAAAAGGGGCATTGGTTCTTCTGCTGTTAGAAGCTGGTCTTATTGGGAAAGCAGGAGAAATCTCATGCTTAACATAATCAAGATGGCTTGTGGAGTTAAAATCCATGTTTCCTGGGGGTGGAACATACTCTTCTGTTTTGCGGAGCTCAGGCAAGGAGACCAACCATGGCTGAAAGCGATCCTGGAATTCAGTGACTCCATTAAAACGAGCATTGGATCCAACTTTTGCATTTTCAGGCTTGCAGCTTTTTGCAAGTTGCCCAGGTAGTCCTTTAAAATCATTCCGGTGGGTTGTGAGATCCTGAAAGGGTTGGTTGCTTGGCTTGTACTCTTCTTTTGACCTGACAAATTTTGGTTCCAGTGGATGAGCAATGTAAGAGGTGCGGTGGCTGGTAGTGCTATCAAAAGGTCCATCTGAAAGCTTGTTCACACAGGGAGGTTTAAAACTTTGCCTGGGATTCAGTTCCCTAGGAACAAAGTCATCTTGAAAAGTAGTAGAATTTCCAAACTTCACTGTAGGTGGGTAGTATACATGTTCCACCTTACTAGGTTCCCTTCTTTGAACTTCCCATGTCCTATAGTCATCTTTAAGGCAAAAACAAAACTTCACCATAAAAATATTACTAATTAAGACCATTTCTTTAAAATTAAGCCAATTCTTTCAGTAGTAAATCTTGCAAAATAAAGAAAATGCATGTAAGTGAGAATGATGATATCTGCGTGTTTGTGACATGACAAAAATGTCTTCTATTATTGGTGTGATAAAAACAGACCAAAAAAATGCACATTTTTCCCTATCTTGACTATTTCCTCAAGGAAAATGTTGCATGTACAAATTTAGTGTGGTTTATATAGATAATAGCCATATATAGGTTTTATATAAGATATATTTTACTTAGAACTTTATGCAAATATGCAAGAGTGAAAGCAACCTTATAGGTTGATGGGTCATGTTCACTACTAATTGGGAGGATTCTCTCTCACAGTTTCCAAATAAATATTACACATCATCTTCAAGCTTGTTGGGATTTATTTTTTCTTTGCTTCTGGGGTTTTTTTTGCTAACAGACTGTTCTGCTACAGTCACAAAACTTACTGTCCAGTCTACGCTTCTCACAGGCAGTTGAAATCAATTTGTTGTCTTGCAATCACTGTACTTCAGCTTCAGTGTTTTTTCACTCCTTGATCCTCACTCCCTGTTGAACTGCTAACATACTTTTTAAATGAAGCAGTTGCAAGTTGCATGCTCTTAGTTTTATGCTGAGGCTAAATTATTCATTATTTGCTAGCTTACTACTTACAAGTAGGCTAAATGGAAATATTTACTTTTCCTCATAAATTATTTACAATTACTAAATAAAATGTAGAGAAGCTAGAGACAACTGATTTTTCTGAAGAACCCTTTTTCCCAAATTTCATCCTTCCAACTCTTTCTGTCTCTGCACTTTCTCCTGGGCTTATTTTGCACCAAGCATTCCAATGTCCTGCTTAAGCAGCCAGCTCTGATTCTCATCATGTCAACTATCTTTTCAATACCACTGTGTCTCATAATCAGGAACATCTTGATTTTCATCTTGGAACTTTAGTAGATCATATCTCATAATGTATTTGTATTTACTTTTAACTGGGGCTGCAATGCAGTACATGTCATGAATTTAGTAACATACATTTTATGTATAATTCTATATATTTTATGTAAAAAAAATTTCTACTTGTATAAAGTATATCAAGACCACTTGTCAGAATGACTTAAAATGATACTTAGTGTCTTTGTGCTGACCATTGCAGTGGAATAATTTGTGTCAAAACAGATCATTATTAGGATGATATGCAAGCTATACAGCATGCCAGAAATAAATGTAAAATCAACTTTTGACCTACTCTGTGGAAAAACATGTGTTACACGAGCTAGAACTATCTGGAAGATATATTGGCACTCTAATTACAACAAACTTTTGCCTGAGATAGCCTAACCAAGTTTATGTTAGAATTTTTTTCCTTCTAGCCATGAAAACCTTAGAGAAGGCTTTTTGTTTAGAAGCAATGAATGTCACTTCTAAAAATCTGGAGTGCTGAACATCCTAAGACATTGTTACCTGCTTTCTATTCTGTCTTACTCTCTGGCCCAAACTAAGAAATCCAGTTTCTAATATAGATAATTCAGAATATCACCTTCTTGGTTATTTCTCTTTATAAAGGCAGCATATATTATTACCTTGGTAGGTTGGTATAGTATCCAATTTTCCTCCTGCAGTGTGTTTTCTCTCTAGAGGTCTTATTAATACCACTGGTTGTATTTTATGAGCACTATAATCTTTCTGGTATGTGGTTCCCAGATCTATTTCTCCTGTCTTTGGCTTATATTCTTCTGGTACCCGAAAAGGTCGCTTCACAATATCATATGGTAAGTAATCAGATCTGAATTGGGGAAAAAAGGAAACATTGGTTAAAAACTGTTTTCTGATAGAGTCACTTTGTCATTTTTTCATTATATGGAAAAACAATTACTTTGTAATGTTTACCCTGAAAAGTCAATCTGATGCCATATGTTAGAGGGATAGGAAGGAGGAAAGAAAGCCATCATACATAAATTTAACGTGTCTGATGCATGAAATTGCCTTCATTCAAAGGTAGATGGTGAAGTAACTTTTTCAACACTGAGTCTCACTCCCAGTTACAAAATATTTTTAATATGTCTGAAACGAGACTAGAAAAAGTTGCTGTAATTTTACAAATAAATGATCCAAGAAGCAGAAGTAGAACAAAGATCAAACCACTACAACTGGCAGCATTTAGTGATTGTATGAGAGGAAGGGAATATAATCAGAAACAGCATTTCACTATCTTTATATGTACAAGTTATATTGAAAGTGTTATACTACATATGTAGGTGTTTAAACAGCATCTGCAAGTATACAAGCAATCCTGCAGAAGGGCTTTTGGCCTTTCTATGTATGTCCCTTTTGTTTTCTATAAACAAATGAAGTTTCATCTGTTGCCCTTAAAGCTTGGAAGAGAAACAATAATGGTAAAAGTAAAGGTTTATGCTCCTGTCACTTTATGCATAATGAATGAGCGATGCCTTTTTCTGACTCTCTGAAAGATGCTCTTTAATTTTGTAAGCTGAACATCAGAGTCTGTGCACTGACAGGACAGACCTACAGAACTCCTTTACAACTGGCTTTCTTCAAACTCCTCATAATTTAGAATTGTCTAAATTAAAAATAAATTAAAAAAAAAATAAAAATCACTGTTCCTTTTTCTGAAGGTTTCATTTTCCCACTATCTCAGATTCCACAAATGTATTACAGAAAGTTCCCCAACTTGCCAGCTTTTTCAGGCTTGGTGAGACTTAGATTTCCAGAACAGGCTGAAAACAAAGATAAAAATTTAAGATTATCTTTGCAGGTTAAAGGATGCTGCAAAGAATGCAAATCTTTTGTATGCATGCTTCACTCTTTTTTATGACATTTTTTTGGTAACTGTATTTCTACACTCAAAATTTGCACTTGCAAGTGTGCTAAAAGTGGACAGGATGCAATGATTGCCTTTTGAAAATGATTACAACACACTGTTCAGTCCCCCTTTAAATGAGAAAGTGTGAGAAACTTTATAGAGTGATTGTAAAGCACGTGGCTTCAAAATATTTACTTAAATGTTGTAATCCCTTCCATTTTCCCACGATGCACTTGGTACTCTTGTTTCGGCTTAAGGCTCCGGGGAGGAGAGATGTTGCTGTACTTGGGATATTTTTCCACATACTCTGTCGTGAGGAACGGCTGTTGTCCCTTCTCGTAAATCCTTGTGGGTTGATGAGGGCAGCGGTGGCGCCTGGGTAGAACACATCAGATGAGAGAGAGCATTTGGAAGAGCTTCATCTCTTCAAGAGATGAAAAGCTTCAAACCTGTGCCCTGCCTACTGGGAGTGAGTAGGAAATGGGGAAGATGGGACGATGTCCATCCAGGGTGTGTTTAAGTGCTTTTCAGTGATAAAAAGACAAAACCCTGTGTTGATCCATAGGCCCTGGAGCACAGTACATGAAGTAATAAACACAGCAATCAACAGCACCATCAGCCCTCAGTGCAGAATACAAGGATGCACAGAGTAGATCTAAGGCCTTGAAATGTTGCTACCACCAAGATGCACATTTAAAAAAAATATTTAATGATACGACTAGTCTTCTTTGTAAAAATATCATTCATTTCTCCTCTCATTGTCTCTTTTGAACTGTTTTTCCCTCATCACTTTTTATATCTGTGCATCTGCTCACTTATTTCCACCAGATCTTGATTAACCTTTTTTGATTAAAATGATAGTAGTATGAAATGTCAGCTGCACTTCCAGTGTGCTGCAGGCTATGTCTGACTTTTCAACCCTTTTTTTCAGGGACTGACTAAAGAACTGTGAAAGAACTTTCAGTGGGCCTAAAAGGCAATGCAAAATTAACTTAATATAAATGTGAATTCGAGATGGAGAAGAGATTAGGGTGAGGTTGTTTTTTTTTTGTTAACCAATACATCTGCTTTTGGATGTTGTCCAACAGCTAAACCAAAAGTTTTAATTCAGATATTGACTTCATAAAACTGATGATATAGGGCCTCACTGCTCTGCAGAGAAGATGCTAAGAATCTTCAACTAGAGAAGACAGATTCCAGCTCTGATAAATGAAATATGTTGCTCACAATTTGGCCAGAAGTCCTCGAGTCACCAGCTGTTTTAAACTTGTTATTTGTAGCTATCTTAAGTTCAACCCAAGTTACTGATAATTCAAAGGAATTAGGTGAGAATATGCCTTCCCCCATGATTGACTGACACCTGCTTTGATGGATCACTAATCTTTCCTTTGAGGGAGACCAGCTACCTAGTGGCTTGCATAAGGTCTGAAAGGAATCTCAATAAAATTGTCAGTACACAGGCTCTACTGCCAGATGCTGCTGCTCTGATTATTTTAATGGAACAATGCTGAATTTCACTTATTTAGGATCTGACACTCATAGAGATGTTTTTATACAGTGCTAGAAAGACCCTTGAAGTTTTCCCACACAGCATTTTCCTCCTGGGGAACTAGGCTAATAATGAGAAAACTTAATGTTTATTGTCATAAAAAAACTTGTTCAAAAAACCACAAAGCCTCAATGTCTCTAACTGCCAGTGCACATGTTATGGTCTGAAAGACAGAAATTATGTATGGACACTATTTTTGAGTCATCTGCTTTCCCAGTGTTAACAGCAGACCTGGTAGTTTTTCTTGGGGTTGCATGTATTTACATGGGCTCAGTATGAAGGCTTGAATATCCCAAATTTTAGAGAAAGCTTCCTCTTTCTTTTAACTTACATTTATTCAGGAATCTAGATTTTTATGGTAATGATATCAAAAGTGCAATAAATGAAGAAAGGCTAAAAGATTGAAAAGGTAAAGCAGTAGTTTATTTTTCTATATCAAAACAAAACTTCTATGCTTTTGTGTGCTGTGATTATCTTTTATGGTAGACAAATACTATTCCTGAGTGCAGAGAGTTCACCAACCCCAGAGGCTTTACTCTTTCTCAGGAGGCCAGGTATAACATCCTGCGTTTGCTGTTAGACATTTCTATTGAGCCAGAGATCTGAAGCCTGACTGTACTTGCTAGCAGGGGATAATCTTCTCTTGTATGAAGTTAACATATTTGGAATCCATGGGAAATAAGAAAATAGAAATATTTTCTTCTCTTTATGGATCAATCTCAAGTAAGACTAGCTCATAATTGCTCCAAATTAAAAATATACCACTCCTAAAATAAGAAATGGATCTGGAATATCTTAGGAAACAATGCAGAATCCAGTTGTTACTCTGTACCATGCAGTTTTGAGAACATTTTTTTATGGTTTAAAAGAAAAATGAGAACAATCTTCCAACTAAACTTACATCTACTATAGAAGCCTGAAAATGATCATCATATCAGCAGCATCTTATGCTATTGCAAAAGTCTTAAGCTCAAGAGGCTAGAAATTATGTCAGTTGTTAAAAAATGGGTAAGTCCCCAGCACTGGACCTAGCACTGGGTACACTTCCAGTGTTTTTTTGGCAATGCAATTATTTGTTGAATTTGAAAAAGATCACCTAATAGGCAAGAAAAGTAGTTCAGCCTAATAAGAATAATCGATTCAAAATATTATTTAAAACTTTGCAACACTTTCTAAATTAAAAGCCTGAGATTGCAGCCCCTAAATATGAACTCTAGCACTCAGATTTGAGCCCTTAATGAATAGTTTATGTATGTCATGATGAAAAAAAAAATAAGGTAATTCTGGAATTCTGGAGCTTTTTCTCACTTTGACTGCAGAGAAAAAAAGCAACAACAAAACCCAACAACAACAAAAACAACAACAACATTCTGTCTTACTGACTTTCCTCCCCTGTAGTTGTAAAAATTTTCTGACTCTTCTGTGAACAGCTAGGAAGTGTGTTTCCTTCTAATTTATTATTTAGAATTAAACAGTAATTATGTCTCCACAGAATTTTCTACAAATAGCTAACTGGTAACTTCTACAAAATACGAGATCCTTTTCTTTACTTGGAAATCTCTTCTAAGATATGTATGCATTGCAATATCCAGGTAACATTGCCAAGCAACCAGTCTTGCCCCGAAACCAGAAACACTATAGCTACACTGAAGCAAACACAATGTGCTGACTAAACCAATCATGGCTTAAGATTTTTATTGACTGTAAAAACTTCAGTGCTGCTTGTTTTAAATGATGAGTTTTGTGCATGTTTTATTAAATCATTCATATTACTAAACTGTGTTCTTGAACTGAGAATTTTCAGATGAACAGAACCTCTCTTTGTACCATCAGATTGTGTTATCTCACCATCTTTATACTTGAGCCTGAGCCAGATTTATTATCTCATCATGAAAATGTTTTCCAACTCTTCATTAATCTCGGACTTTTGAAAGAAATTTATGGGGCAAACTAAACACACAGTCTTGGCCAAAAAGAACCTGGGAAGCTTTACACACTGCTTGTCTCTCATCTCTGAGCACAGACTCAAAAAACCAAGGGGCTGATGAGCAGACAGATAGACTTCCCACCCAGAAACAAGTAAGGAGTGTGTCTGCTGCACAAACCCCAACATTAAACCTGTGGCTTATGGTGCCCTTGGCAGCCACGGGGTTGGCCATGTTCTTGCAACAGTGATCACACTTATCTTTCTGGTTTGGTTTGTTGTTGCTTGCTGTTGGTTTGTTTTGTTGGATTTGCATTTGGTTTTGGTTTAGGTTTGGTTTTGGTTTGGGTTTTTTTGTGTGGTTTAAGTAGGAAGACAAGAAATTGACAATATTAACAGTAGTAACTCCAAACCTGTAAACATATATCTGAATTTTGCAAGGTTGAAGTCCCTTGAGGTTTTGGGAAACCTGACCTGTGGATTTTTTTTACCTGTGGCACTGATGATATTGCTCACAGACCTGTAACATTAGTTTTACACAAAATAATTGCCTGCTGTACCATCTCATGGCAGCCTCCCTGGGCCAAAGAGGCTACAGGACAGTGATGAACCGTGTGACTCCATAGGGGATCCTTGAATGTGAGGAAATAGTGGGGTTTCTCTTCCCAGTGGGACAGTATTAGTGGGTGTGATGTTAGAAAGGCGAGGAGATGTGTTAAATCCGTCCAGAGGCGGTGGTGCTCGCACAGGTCCCTGCCGAGGCTGAAGGGAAGCTCTTCTGGAGGCCCCTTTGGTGCAGAGCCCCTCGGTGCAGAGCAGAGCCCCTTGCACACCGCAGGGCTGGCCCTGCTTGGCGGGAAAGCCCGACCCTGAGGTCCAGCCTACCTGGCTTTATAAAACCGTCCCCATTCTTCTCTATTTTAACGCATTTACGACCTGCTTCTTACCCTACTCGACTTGAACTCAAACAGCTTTACGGAGAAGATCCCTTGCAGAGACAAACAGGAGGCCCGTACCCGCTGAAAGGGGAGCGTTACCCGGGCTCTGCCTCCCCGCGGGGAGAAGAATCCCCGCAACCCGAGGGGGGGCTGGACGAGCTGCGGGGCGCGTTGCGGGGGC
>NW_009952711.1:9695247-9698173 GCF_000747805.2 Chaetura pelagica
CCCCCCGCGTCATCGCCGCCGTCCCGCCCGGGGAGGGTTGCGGGAGCTCTGCGGGCACCGGAGCAGCCCCCGTGTTTGTGTGGCCCGCGTTTTGGAGCGTGAGGTTGTGCGGGAGGCTGACCCAGCCCCCCCCGGTTCTTGTTTAAAGGAGAAACGTGCCCCGTGCCCGAGTTCCTGGTGTGCGAGGCGCGGCACAAATGGTGTCTGGGGAGCGTGACGCGGGTCAGGGGAGGCTTTCCTGAGGAGTCACTCCAGTCGCCATTTGCTTCATTAGCAAGTAATTAAAAACAAACCTCGCCTCCTAAACTAAAGTGCTTCCATCTGCTGGCAGGACTGGCTAACCATGGTGCTCACAAGTGTGGAAAAGATGGTTGGTCTGCAGACGAAGACCTCTGGAATCAGGAATATTTGCATTTTAGCCCATGTGGATCATGGTAAGAGGTGCCTATGATTGGCAGTGAGGGGAGCTCGTGTCTGTCTGAGTTTGTGTGATGGGGAGATACTTGGGTCACTGTTTTAAAGCAGCAGGTTTTCACAGTTGAACTGTCTTAATCCTAATTATGAGAAGGAAATTTATTTTATGCCCATTTTGTTTGCCCTGGTGCAATTTATCTTCTACAACTTAAGAAAACATTGCACTATAATTGGAAGCAGTTGAAACTGAATGTTTTTCCGAAGTCTGTGATGCTGAGTTAACTATCTGTGTGAGTGAGGTGGGCTGTTCTGTTTCAGTGTTTACTTAATGGAAGGAGTTTGTTATGTCGGTGGAAATAACAAACACTCAGCACACAAATATTTTGTCTAATTGCATGATGTGTGTAGGATCTGCTGTACTGTTTGTGCTTTAAACTGTTTTCCTGGTCATGACAGATAAGGTTGCATCCACTCTTCAAAAATGAACTTGTGAGCAACCAGCAGATGACGTTGAATAATTGGGTATTTTTGTTACAGTTAGTTTGTACTTTTGTGGCATTTAAAAGCTTTTATTAATGTTGATGTCTCAGAACACTCAATGTCATCTTTCGTAATACTGTTGCATCCTTTTCTATTGTTTGTAGTAATTTCAACACATTTATTTTTCTTTTCAGGCAAAACTACTCTAGCTGATTGTCTGATATCTAGCAATGGAATAATCTCCAGCCGCTTGGCAGGAAAGGTACAGTTACACTGCTATGTTTAGTAGATTTCTGGGGGGGGTGGTGCTGTTTAGATTGTAAATCAGTGCTGATTAAGGAAATTCCATTCCTAGTTTTGCTAAACCTCATTTTCTTAGAGTCATATTCTTTGACAGTTGGTCAGTAACATGTGAAGATAATTCTACAGATTTCTCTCCTGTTTTCTTTTGGCACTTAGCTGAGATACATGGACAGTAGAGAAGATGAACAGATCCGAGGAATAACAATGAAATCAAGTGCAATTTCACTGCACTATGTGAAAGGTAAGTTGTTGATGTGGTAAAGCATAAACTTTAAACCAGATGTTTTTGCTAGTTTTCCTTGTGTCAAGTTGCATCCTAGGGTTAGGAAAACGATCCTTAATTGTATCCGTGAGGGGAGGCAATAGGAATAGCTGCTTTTATAGATATTTTTTTAGATCTAAATCTTTATATTTTGATTTTAGTTCTTGAGATAGTGTTGCTTAGATCAATAAATTTCAATAAATTGTTCAGAGTCTTTTTTAATAGTGTATAGTGTCATCTTTCTTACAATTCCCATGTTCCTCACCAGTCTTATCCTCAACTAGGTGAATTAAAAATGTGAACACTTTACTAACATGCCATGCAGAAAAAATAATAACTAACAGATAAATTGCAAGAACAGAAAAGCCACCATTAGTTACTCAGTTTTGGCTGTAGCTAATTATAAAAATAGTTTATATCAATGACCTTCCAGCTAAGGGTTGCAAACTGTGGCTGTTTTCTTGTTGACTCTGAAAGGGCCTTACTTTTAGTCCTTAGAATGTTTTATGTCTGTTGTTTTTCTGTTGTATTGAAATTTAGAGGGTCATACAGCTTTTTAAACAGGTAAGTTGTTTCATCTTTTGATTGTGGCAGATGGTAAATGCAGGGAGTTCATCAAAAGTTAGCTGAAATCTCCACCAAGCAGAATTTTTTTGAGGGAACAATGTAGAAAATATTAAAAACTTCTCCTGTATTGATATACTGAAAATATTTTAGCAATATGGAGTTGAAAGCATGTTTGTAAAAAGTCACGAGGTTGAAATAAGGTATTTCAGCAATAATGTGGGGTTTGTTTTTATGACATTGTCATGATTAATCTTTAAAATGCAGACAGTTATGCAGGTGAGTTGTGTTTTAGCTAGTGATCTCTTTTAATGCTACTACAAGCTTGGTCAGGGTTTGGGTTTTTCTATTGTTTGGTTGGCTGGTGTGTTTTTAATTGCCCCATGGTAGTTGGCCATTGAAAGACTGGCATTAAGAGTGACATTAAAATGAATTAGGCATAAGCCACTAGATGTTACGCTGCTGACATTCTTCCTGTCCTACTGGAGTTTTTATCGTGCATAATGGTTACTGCAGATTTGGTCCTTAGAAATTAATAATAGATTAAGCAGTATAACTGGGTGGCTGGAAGAAATATTTTTGTAAACTGTTCTGAAATATTAATTTATTGTTTGATCCTAGGTGATCAGGAGTATCTGATTAATTTAATAGACTCCCCAGGGCACGTGGATTTTTCTTCAGAAGTATCTACTGCTGTCCGACTCTGTGATGGTTGCATCATAGTGGTGGATGCTGTTGAAGGAGTCTGTCCACAGGTGAAACAAAGTATATTAAATAGAGAAAGAAGGTAGAGAAGACAGAGTCAGCAAAGCCTTGAGCATATTACATATAAATAAAACATTAGCTAGGTTAAGTTGTTTGAAAAACTTCTAGTAAGTTACAACGTGCTTCAGGTATGAAAGA
>NW_009952711.1:9698265-9708071 GCF_000747805.2 Chaetura pelagica
GGTATGTAAGAGTGTAGTTGGTGTCATAGTGGTGCTGAAAAACTGAGCAATGCTGGTGAGTGAGTGTAGTGGTGTAGGGTTGAAAGAGTGAGTATGCAATTTTTCTGGTAGTGGAGAGAGAAGAAATAAATGTCTTAAGGGAAATCCATGTCTTTACTTGTTCTTTTAGGGTATGGAAAGTGAAATAAATAAGCAAAATGACATTGCTTTTTTCATGGCTTTTACAAAGAGGGTTTTTCTATTGCTGTGGGTATTTTTGCCATGAGATTCTGCTGTTCTGCAGAACTCTGTAAAAACTAACACTGTACTGTGGGAGTCAGGTTTCTGTTTTGAATGTCAACCATGTCCTTTCTTATACATTTAATTATTTTAGAAATATATTGTCATTTACTTTAACATTCTGTCTCTTTCGTGGTATCGAGCTATCTGTAATACTTATTTTTTTAAATTGTTTTAACTTGCTAACAGACTCAGGCAGTTCTGAGGCAGGCATGGCTAGAGAATATACGTCCAGTATTGGTGATTAACAAAATGGATCGCTTGATTGTGGAGCTCAAGCTCACCCCTCAGGAAGCATATTTACACCTTAAGAAGATCCTAGAACAGGTATTGTCGTTACAGTGTCATGTTCATGCAATAGATTTTGTTGAGATTTTTTTCTTCCTCCTTTTCTCCATTCTTGGATTAAGAGACTGTAGTTTTCACTGCCTTGCAGCTGGATAACAGGACCATCCTTTTCTTACTTGGCAGGATCAAGCACTATAACATCCAGTCAAATTTTTAACATTGAGATAGATTCTGTTTTGTCAGTTTTGAGATTCATTCAGAATGCCCATGATGGAGAAAAGGGTATTAAATGGCTCTTGACAGGTCATCAGGAAGAGTCATCGTTTTTAGAAACAATATGCTGAAAGTTATGTTCTTCCTGTTAAATTGCTTGAACTTTTTTGGCGAGAGACAAATTGTATCTTTAGACTACTCCTCACATTGATGGATTTATGCAGGGATAAACTTAATTCATAATTAAATTGTAAGTGAAGTTGCCTTCAAACTTTTTTTTCCCCCAGAATTTACTTTTACAGACTTGTCTGCTTGGTCTCCCTTTTTCCTTATTTGTTGTTTGTTTATTAGCAGTAACAAGTTCCCATTTCACCATTCCTTATTCTGGACACAATGTAATACTCTGTATATGGTTCAGTCCTGATGTGGCTGACTTAGACTCGGAAACTGTTTAATTTGAAATGTTAGTCTCACCTAACTCCTGCTGTCTTCAAATGAGCATGATTAAATACTCAAGGTCTGTGTTTTAAATTACAAAATTAGTCACAGGCATGCTATCTTGTTAAAGAAACCTCCTATATTCTGGAGGATGAGGGGAATTGCCTTTTAATTGCAAGTGGTTTTAAGTGTGAATGAATCTTAGGGTGTTTTTGCATATTCTTCTGTAGATCAATGCAGTCACTGGAGCACTCTTTACCTCTAAAGTCTTAGAAGAGAGAGCTGAGAAAGAAACAGAAAGTGAACGTGTCCCAGACACTGCACCAGGAGATCAAATTTATGACTGGAGTACTGGATTGGAAGATACTGATGACTCACATCTTTATTTTTCACCAGACCATGGAAATGTGGTGTTTGCCAGTGCAATTGATGGCTGGGGTTTTGGGTAAGTCTGGAATTTAGTTGCTATCTTCTTTTTTTTAAATTTAAATTGATTAGTGCAGTTAATCTTTTAAGTATTTTCAGTTGCTTCTTATTTCTAAAGGCATTTTTTTTTGTTCTTCTGTGATATGCAATTGTATATGATTAGTTCTAATTTATTAACCTGGACAGCTGAAAATATTACCAGCTTTGTCATCTGTGTGGCAAGGATTCCTGCCTTAATTACTCAGCAGCTGCTAAGCCCACTGTGGTGTCCAGCCTAGCCTGGTAAGCTTAGTATTATATTAGTTGCTGACATTGGATAGGCTGTCATGGAACTAGGCCAGAAACTCCAGCAGTACAGGAGCTGTTCCAAAAGTAGGTTGGATCTTCCAGCTACTGGAACAGTCACATTTGTAGCAAGCATCAGGTAGGCATGTGGCTTCAGGGCAGGGGTTTCAGCTGTCCATTTCAGTCCAGTACAATTCTGGGTCACAGCATTACTGTGATCTCTTTGTTGTTGTGTTTTTTTTTTTCAGCAGCCTTTGTCTTTTCCTTGAAAAGATGCATTTGTTTTCAAGTGTTTGTTTGTCTTTTTCTTTGTTCTTCATTCAGGTACATTTCTCACCCGTTTGTTACACAACATCATGTTTCTGTTTCAGCAGTTGCTAAAGAGATTGCAGAGATGTTTAACTTAAACATAAGAATTTGGGGATAGAACAATTTCAGAAAACTTTCTGGATTACTGTATTTGAATTTGTGATCAGTTCCAGTGTTCAGTCCTGTAATTTCTGGCAGGTTTCAAAGGGCAGCAGGCTGGTTAAACATTATACATGTTCTGATTGCCTGCCACAAGGTGGAGTCGTTGTCTTCATCATGACAAAGTAATTAAAAAGAAGTACTTAGTTAAACAGTGCAGGTCTTTAATAATGCAAACACTGTTTAAACAAAAAAAAAATCAGCTTCAGGATTTTAAAGTCAAAGTCAATCTCTTACTTAAGGTTGCATGTGCAGTTTGTAGTCTTAACACAAACATGTCTTGCTACTGCAGAGGAAAGGGAAAATAAAATGGGTTATTTTAGTTTAATTATCTACCATGAGTAATAATAATAACAATAATAATTTATAAAAAGAAAAGATAGCTTGTAAGTGGTGTTAAAGGAAATTGAAAACAAACCTTCAAATTCCAATGTTAGAATATTCTTTAGTCTGAAGAGATCTTTTCACAGAGCATGTGCATGAGGGGACACCATTTCTGAAAGTTAGAGAGAGTTTTCAGATGCCTTTGGTGATCCCACACATCAAGACACATCTGAAGTCCTCCATTCCCATGTGGTGCTCACAGTCACTCTTCTGTTTTATGATGTGCAAGGGAACAGTATTTTGAATTCTGTAGACTTCAGCTTACCTGACTTGTAACTTTTCATTGACACTCCATGGAGAAAATGGACTATGGTAGTAGACTGTTGTTACATAGTGTGTTTGGGATGTAACTGTTACAAACTTGTTCAGTCACAGAGTGAACGTTTTCTTTAGCAGCTGAGAAAATGATTTAGAACTCTCTGCTGTTTATGTCCTGTGTGGAAAAAGATAGGGCAATTTACAGCTTGCTTTTATTTTGGGTACTGACAAAGTATGTGGGAACAAGTGAATGTAAATAAAAACTAAAAGCTAAGCTGTTTTGGGAAGTTCAAAAGTTATCTAGAAGTAGTGTTTGTTTTCTAAGTATGTTTCCAGGGAATGCTAAACATTAAGAAAAATACTTCTTAAGATGATACAGTGTATTATTTTGTTACAATTACTAGAATTATAAACTTTTAAAGCAGTTTAGAAGCTTTTGCTTTCACTCAAGCTGTTTGGTATTTGCAAGTAAATGGTCAACTATTAAGATTTTATAGGTTACAGAATTATATTCTGATGTAAGCATGTGGTCAACACTCTATGATCACCTTTGTAAATAAGAAAGCAAACATGTTTTTGAATGATAGGTGAATATAATGGTTATTTTTGTAAAAGTGAGAATTCAGCTAGTTATCTTCCTCTCATTTCTTTTCCTCTGGTAATTTCTCTGCAGATAAAATAAAATTTCATACAAATGTGACAGAAAATTTATTTGCTTCCCAAACTCAGATGTTTAGCAAAAAATACTTGAATTTGAACGGTTTGATGCAGGAGTTTGTTCTCTGGTATGCTTCCAGTTTATGTATCTCATTTGTAATAACATAAATATATATACAGAGGGGTAGAGAAGAAAAATTCTCTAAAAGTGTTTAGGGCTTGAGAGTCTATAATTTGGTGTTTTCAGAGATAATACCATGTGTTAAATTTATTTTTTTGAATTATTTTTCCCAAAAGCTTTTTGCACTTGGTATATGTTGGTAGCTGATGTTTCTGCAGAGTGGAATGTGTGAGAGATGATTAATGATATATGCTAGGGTAATCTGAAGTGGAATGGTAGCTGGTCAAGCTTTATTTACTGTATCCACGGCAGTTTTCTTATATGTACTTATCCTGATTCTCCTTTTTTTTTCCTCACACGCTGGAAAAAATTAAGCCATGAGGCAATGCCAGCCTCATCCAGTGCAATTAGTACATATGCTTTTCTCATAATCCTCAAGAATGCCATAAATACATATGCAGAAGCTGCTGGCACGAAAAACTTGCAGGTTTTCCCCCTGCTCAGAGTTTGGGGTAGTTTCTGGAATTTTATTATTTTTTTAAAATCTACTTTTTGGTCTTTGTTCAGAAGTCATAGCTTATGACTTGCTGACATGTGCAGGTCTTTTTTTAGGTGTTTAGAAATTAGAGAATTCTGCATTTCAAAGAGCACATTATGAACTATCTTTGTTCTGTAAACAAGATTGTTCTGATTGTAAGTGTATATTTTTATTCCTGCATGCACAAGGAGCAAATATGTGGAATTTTTTTCTGTTACTGGTCACTGAACATTTTCAGCCAAGCAACCACAGAATGTTCAGGACTCCCTCTTCAGGTCATAAGCAACCTGCTTTTATTAATTCCTGGGAACCACTGAACAGCACAATTGGCTTTATAACACAATTTTGACATGACAATTTTTAAATCAGTTTTTGGGTTTTATTCATTATTAAGTCAATGATTCCAACACACTGCCCTGATTTGTTAATTTAGAGTACAGTTGCCACCATCTGGTGACTCAAGTGTGGCTGAAAAGATCACTTGATTCTTAACTTGTACCATTTTGGTCACCAACCATAGTTAAATGTGTGGTGGGATGTCTTTCATAGAGCAAGTTTGAGAGTCATCACATAAACATGTACAACTTTTGAGTTTTTACTGTGGGGGTACTACACAAATATTTATTTTAAATGAACAAGTTCAGTCTTGAATCTGACTTGAAACAAAACAAAAACATGCAAATACTGCTGACATTTTTGAGCTGTTCTGACTAAATATTTTTGCAGGTGTAAGTGAGAGTAATATTTTTGCAATGTGAGCTAAAGGGAAGGCAATCAGAAAAATGGGAGTAAAACAAGGATTTGAGATTTGTCTGTTGCTTAGCATGTTAAGCACAAGTAAACAACATTACACTTTTATCAGGATGCATTTTGTTTCCTTTCAGCATTGAGCATTTTGCCAAACTGTACAGCCAAAAGATTGGGATCAACCCTGCCATACTTCTGAAGACTTTATGGGGAGATTATTATCTAAATACTAAAACAAAGAAGATAATGAAAGGTGATCAGGTAGGGAGGTTGTCATAAGTATGGGTTTTATTTTTGGGTTTATTTGCTTGTTTTGTTGGGTTTTTAAAATTCTGTTCCTCATAATGTACTCTGAAAATTGAGCTCAGTGCCTTTTCACTCCTCAGTGGAAATCAAAAGTCACTAGGATAGTCTTGCATCAGCCTTGGAGAAGAATACATTCCATACATGCAGAAGCTCCATGGAGGAAATCTCATCTAACAGAGTTTACAGTTGCTCTGAAATGTCTCTGTTCACAAAGTAAGGGACATGCAAAGTTCAGAGATTCAGCATAGAGCAAAACACACAGATGAATGTAAGACTAGCAATGTAGAAACCAGAGTAGTGTCTGGGTCTCAGTCTTATTTGAAGAACCCTTTAACAGCTAAGGATTTAGTGTATTCACATATAGCTTAGGATTTAGAAAATCTTTTTTTGCCTTAGTGAGATCCCACTGACTGCTTTACCAAAACCCTGACCTGAAAACTACAATTCTGTCGCATTAAGCGTTTCCACAACTAAAAGTTAGGAAGGGAGAAGGGAGTTTCCCTGTCTTTATTTAATTATGATTTGTTTGTTTGTTTGTATAGATGACCATTAATAACTTTAAACATTATAATCACCAGGCTGAAGGTACACATGTTCTGTGTTTATCAAGCTATACTTATGAATTGAAGCTTTGTTCCTTCAGTTTTAAATGAAATGTTTGTTTTGTGCCTTATACCATTCTTAGAAGACAGACTGCTGAAGTAGTGATGTTGTGTAGTAACAGACAAGTCTTGATTTTGAATAAAGATTTTACATGCTCCTTATGAAAATGGTCAGTTAAAATGCAGTCTTAAGCCTATTGCAAAAGAGGAATTGCTGGTAATTAGCTGTATGTTTATGTCCTATCAGTCAAAAGGAAAGAAACCTTTGTTTGTACAATTCGTGCTGGACAACATATGGAGTCTGTATGAAGCTGTTATGAAAAGGTGAGAAGATCTACAAAGCTTTCATGGAATCTCTTTCCATGTGCTACAGTGATTTTATTTATTTATTTATTAAATAAGCAAGAAATGTTGTAGATGCTAGTTATATATTGCTGCTGTGGTTTTTAATCTATTTATTCTTTTCCTTACAGAGACAAAGAAAAAATTGAAAAGATTGTCACCTCTTTGGGATTGAAAATCGGTGCACGGGAGTCACGACATGCAGACCCTAAAGTTCACCTGAATGCCATTTGCAGCCAGTGGCTGCCAATATCTGATGCAGTTCTCTGTATCCTTAAAATGCTACTTTTTGAAGTCTCAAAACTACCAATAGACTAAAGAGTCCTCATGTATTTCAATGTGTCAGTGCTCGAGGTTGACTTAAAGAAGCAAATATTGAAAGCATTTATGTTCTTTTTATTTTCATTCAGCAATGAAATATATCCTTATCAATGTGTTTTAGCCATGGTGTGTAATAAACTGCCCAGTCCTCTTGACATCACTGCTGAGAGAGTGGAAAAGCTGATGTGTGTTGGAGCCAAAACATTTGAATCTTTGCCACCAGAAACTCAGGAATTGAAAAGCGGTGAGCTGAGTGTTCTCCCATTAACATTAAGGTTGCTTCTGACTTGTTAGTTTTGTTGGTCTTTGGATGTGTAATAATCTCTACTTAGAAATACAGTTAATCTACTTGTAGCTTTGTTAACACTTGTCAGTAACATACATAGTGTTATGCCTTATGACCATACATTTTTCTTCAAACCCATGTAGTTGTGCTTTTTAGACAGATCAAGCTGCAAGTGATGCATAGTCTAAGATGTCTAGTGCTTGGGATTTTGGAAGGATCTTTTAGTTTTAAATGGTATAATGTAATTGAGAATGTAATGTTTTACCAACTTTTATATTAAAATAATTAATTTTTAGCCAGTAGGGGTTTGAATTGCGTTTTTAGAAGTATATTGATTAACTAGGCCAAGATTTTGACAATTTAAAATGAAAAGCATTTTCTGTTGAATTTATTGCTAAGTATTTTGTGTACTGAGAAGTTAGTAGATATAGCTTAACTATCACTGCAAACATTGTCATTATTTCTTCAACACTTCCACAGCCCAAGGAATAACTTTATTTCTTAGTTATTTTATAAAATTCCAGAATGATAAAAATATTAGCAGTAAGTGTATTTGTCTACCCAAAGTGTTAAATGAAGATATCAAATTCAGATATTTTGAAGTTAGTTTAAGTTTTGCCATTGACTTCATTGACATCACGATTTCATGTATATTTCTGGCAGTTTCCAGCTTTAACCAAGAGTTCCTGCTCCAGAAAGGTTTAGTATTATATTCAGACTTTGCTGAGTTGAACATTGGAATGTCTGTGTGCAAGTGTAAGCAAGAGGAAGTTTGATCATCACCAAGTTCTGTGCTATTACATTGTAATAGGGAGTGGGAAGATGACATTCAATGATTTAGCTTTGCTGTAGGCATTAAAAGACCTCTATATAGGTACTAATGAAAATAAATTTGGTGTACAGGATGCAGGAGAGATCATAAGATGCTCATATTCCCTTTACTATCTTGGAATTATTTATAAACATGAAGACAGTGTTCCTATATGTTCTTTGTAAAAACTGTGATGCCTTGGGGAGGAGATCAGCTTCTGAGTTTGTTTTCCTGACAGACAGGTGAAAACTGCTGGAGCTGAATTAAGTTATTTAGCAGAATTGAAAATCAAAGTTGAAACTGGTGATAGCTCAGTGGTGAGCAAAACTCGTAATTCTCCATGTGTATGTGGTAATCTCTTCTGTGGGGTAGAAAGACATGCAATAACATGAAGTGGTGTTTCCCCCCAGATTTCTTAGTCTGAAATACAAGAATATACCATACTCAAGCTAGTAACAGTTAAAAGTATGTCTGAACTTTGCATGTGTAGTGAAAGGTGTTTATAGAACAATGTGTTGAAAAGAGCTTCAAGAAATCTAAAGGGATGAGATATCAAATGTCAATTTAAGATGAGATGTGAATGTCAATCTGACAAGCTATTGAGAATTGTTTCCTGGGGATGAGGCAACTGATACATTGCTCCTTTATTGAACATTTATAAACATTGTATTCTGCAAACAGTACTGTATCTGTAAGTTAGTTAAAATGGGCTGTTTGAAGCTTGGATCTTACTGCTCATGGTTAGGAAAAAATAGGGTACTTCACATTTAGTTTATACCTTGCTAATATTTAGTAGTAGTATTGTACTTGGTTTGCCTGAGCACTGGGGAGTATAGTCTTTTTGTGCATCAGGTGAAAGGGAGAAATTCAGGAGTATTTATTTTGCAGGATTATTTATTTTCTTTTTTAGAAGTTTTGAATGGTATGGTGTCTGTTTTGGATTTGATAATGTGTTCCAAGCTGGAGGAGAAAAAATAGTTTATGGGACTTTCTTAAGTACTGAAAAAGTTTGGTGTGGATCTTTCATCCTTTGAGGGATATCAATTCTTGCACTGAAGTTTTTAGATTTCATGAATACAGGAGCATCTGGGTATTTGCAGGACCTTCCTCCTTTAGTTTGAAAGGAGTGGGAATACTTTTGAGGTACGGAGTAAAGCTCAGTCTTAATGCTAAGCTGCTCCCTGTTTTTCATTTCAATCAGCCTGTGAACTCAACTTGAAATACCCAAACACTGTTCAGTTGAAATAAGTGTAGTTTGTCCTGTTTTTACAATTTTGCTCATTTTATTTTATTGAGAAACAGACTTGAAGATATGGGCAATAGTATCCAATTATTAGATGAATTTTCTACTTTGCCTGTTTAATTGTCTCTAGTATATTATCCATTGAAATAGGAAATAAACAGTAATTCCTAGAAAAGTCATGGAAAGCCATAGTTGTGACCATACTGTTGGTGAAAAATTGTGCAAATAACTTCCTTTTATGTTTGTTCAGCTTTTTTGAAATGTAGTAGTGAAGGAACAGCCCCTGTTATTGTCTTTGTTTCCAAAATGTTTGCTGTTGATGCAAAGGCATTACCACACAATAAACCAAGGTAAGAAAATGTATCATATAATTCTAATCTACATTAGATGCTTTCAGGAGAAGAAGTAATGTTGCAAGTAACATGTTGCATTGGTAGTTTCTTTTGACCTGAGAAAATAATTCACTGATTCTTGAGATGCAGTAAAATCTTAGCAAATAGAAATATTGTGAATGAGTTAGAGTTTATTTGTCTAATCATATTTGTTTTAGCCTCATATGATTTTTCCCAATATCTTAGATTCTCCACACACTTGCTAGATAAAATTTAATTTTTTCTTACAATGCTTATCTACAAATCTTCCACCAGAAATCTTTATTGGGCTAAGTTTGAATTTAGGGGGAAGATACATTGCATTGATGGATTGACCAGACACTAGATGGTGCAGTTTTACTTTGAGCTCTATCCTTAAATGTATCTGAAACAAGTTCTTGCTCAGGTCCTGGTGTAGCCCA